>NW_020627707.1:5081433-5134420 GCF_003573695.1 Papaver somniferum | reverse complement strand
TTTTTTTTTTTTTTTGGCCATTTCACCCAAACTATTTTTTACTCGTCCATTTAAACCGTGATTTAAAAGTATTTGGACAAATGACACATTTTCCGTATCATTAAAGCTGCAATCCGGATTCACCAACCAATTTTCAACAAATCTTTCATGATTTGTTATTGAAGAAAAAAATCTGTCAAAAGTTTAATTTTTTTCCCTTCAAGTTCCTATTCTCACATTAATACAATACAATGCATTAAATTCTATCCATAAAAAGAAGTTCATTGAAGACTCGTGTCCTATTTTGAATGCTTATATACACTAATCAAGTACAAAGTACCGTGATATAGAGTGAAAGAAGATAAACCAAAATCTGGATAGAGCTAGAGATGGATTCTGGATGTGGCATCCCATGTATTGATTTCAGCAAAGACCCAAAAGATTTGGTAGAAGGAAGTGAAGGATGGAAGAATTTATGCATACAAGTAAGAGAAGCTTGTGCAAATTATGGAGGTTTCCGAGTAGTCTATGATAAAGTTCCAGATGTACTCCATGAAGAAATGCTTAAGGGATTGAAAAAATTATTTGATCTTCCTGATGAGACTAAAATGAAGAATTCCGGTTCCGTGCATCATGGTTACCTAGGCAAGTTTGAAGGGCAACCATTGTACGAGAGTTTAGGAATTCACAATGCACCAATCTGTGAACAGGCTCAAGCTTTCACAAATCTTTTGTGGCCAGATGGAAACCCTGCTTTCTGGTAATGTTGAATTCTCTCTCTTTTAGTTTCAATATTCCTAAACTACGAATGGGTAACGTTTTTCTTAGTTTAGATGTCCTGTTAGGAATACGCAAAATAAGAATTATAGAATATGCATAATAACAATTATAGAGCAGTAATGATGTTATTGTATTAATATATTCACTCATTGTTGCAGTCAAACATTGAACTCAATGAGTAAAATGATGCAAGAACTTGAAGGACTGGTACGAAAGATGATTTTCGAGAGCTTAGGAGTTAAACATTATTGTGATTCGCACATCAAGGACAGTGATTACTTATTCCGTGTTATGAAATACAACGCTCCAATTAGTGAAGATTGGACCCTTGGTCTTTCTCCTCATACTGACCAAGACCTTATTACCATCTTATATGAAGATAGACAAGGACTTGAAATTCTTTCCAAAGAAGGCCAATGGCTTCAAGTGGTACAACAACCCAAAACATTTGTAGTTATGGTGGGCAAAACACTCATGGTATGTTTCTTCTTTTAACTCCCATTAACATGATATACTTATATGATAACACTGTGCGACTTTCCAAGACTAAACGGAGTAAAGTGCTTATCAACTATTAGTCATTTTTACTTGTGCAGGCTTGGAGCAATGGAAGGATACACGCGCCAAATCATAGATAGAGTAATGGTGAAAGGAGAAAAAGATAGATACTCGTATGGATTGTTTGCGTGTCTAAAAGAAGGAGTAATTGTTGAAACCCCGAAAGACTTAGTAGACAAAGACCATCCTCTATTATACCGTTCTTTCAACTACAGAGATTACATTCAATATCTTAGAGCCAGTTTCTACCTTGACTCTGCCCTTGATACCTTCTCCGGAACAGGAGGAAGAGCAGTTTGATTACGGAACATTAAGCGTTCTGTCGCGTGTTGTATCACTGGTATTTCGTGGTATGCATACACCACAATATACATTCGTGATTAAGTTTAATTTGCAATCAGATGATACTAAATTTAATATTTTCAGTGTTTTTTACAAGAGGATCTTTTGTTTCTTAATCTTTAATTAGGATTGTTTGTCTTAAAATGACACTTTTTGGTGCCCCAAAGTAAAATTGTCCCAGTGGCGTAAATGAATACACTTGACTTACGCTTGATTTTGTTGACTCACATCTGACTATCAGAAAAAAAAAATCAACTTACATCAATTTGACTGGTGGCCGGAAAGCGTTACAGCGATATCTAGCCATTAGATACTTACGCAATCCTGAAATTGGCGTTCAAGGAAGGCTATTAAGATGTTAGATTTGAAAATGCGAGGGTCTAATAACCATACTCAACAATTCGTTTGGAAATCTTAGAGGACTTACTCCAATACATTTTTTAGAGAATCAACTAGACAATCAGACTCAATTTAGAGTAAAGTATGTCAAAGAGGTTAATATCTCTAACTCTTGATTCAATCCGCAATCAATAAATAGAAATCTGCGAGCCCGATTAAATATAAGAGGAGTTACTTGAACGGTACCAAAGACCAATGTTCAAGTGTCAATCAATGTAAATCAACAACCAATGGTTGGATATTCTAATTGATTGATCTTAACGCACAACCTGTGATATTTCAATTATATAATACAAAATATAATGCGGAAAAAAAATAACACATACACCAGAATTTTGTTAACGAGGAAACCGCAAATGCAGAAAAACCCCGGGACCTAGTCCAGATTGAACACCACACTGTATTAAACCGCTACAGACTCTAGCCTACTACCACTTAACTTAGGACTGGACTGTAGTTGAACCCTAATCAATGTCACACTGATTCAAGGTACAGTTGCGTACCTTACGTCTCTGATCCCAGCAGGATACTACGCACTTGATTCCCTTAGTTGATGTCACCCACAACTAAGAGTTGCTACGACCCAAAGTCGAAGACTTGATAAACAAATCTGTCTCACACAAAAAATTCTATAGAGTGAATAAATCTGTCTCCCACAGAAATACCCAAGAGTTTTTGTTCCGTCTTTTGATAAATCAAGGTGAACATGAACCAATTGATAAACCGAAGTTATATTCCCGAAGAACAGCCTAGTATTATCAATCACCTCACAATAATCTTAATCGACTAGCGAAACGAGATATTTTGGAATCACAAACGATGAGACGAAGATGTTTGTTATTACTTTTATCTTGCCTATCGGAGAAATTAAACTCGAGTCAATTATTTCAATTGTACTCAATACGATAAAATCGGGAAAGATCAGAACACACAACTACAAAGAAAATAGTTGGGTCTGGCTTCACAATCCCAATGAAGTCTTTGAAGTCGTTAACCTACAGGGTCTCGACATAAACCTAAGGTTAAAGGAGAATCGACTCTAGTTATGCAACTAGTAACACACAGGAGGTGTGGGATTAGGTTTCCCAGTTGCTAGAGTTCTCCTTTATATATAGTTTTCAAATCAGGGTTTGCAATCCAAGTTACCTTGGTAACAAAGCATTCAATATTCACCATTAGATGAAAAACCTGATTCAACCAAGCTAATATCTTTCAACCGTTATATCGAACTTAGATTGTTACACACAAATGAAACGTACCCTCATTTAGGTTTATGTAACTGTACCTAAACGTGTACACCATGTTGGTTCACAAATAGTTAACCGAGGTTAGCCATATGATTACTCTCATATCAATCTTATTCATCTTAACCATAACTAGTTCAAATGACTCAAATGGAACTAGTTAAAGAGTTGTTCAATTGCTATATTCTCACAGAATTATACAAGAACAAAATTGAAGCAAAATCGGTTTGATTCACTCGAATCAATCATGAACATTATAGCCAGGGTTTGCAAAGATTGCATTCCTTATTATATAAATATTTATGTTCATGTTTAAAACCGATTTTAGAACTTTAACCTTCAAGTATGCAAATGGGTACGCATACTTGAAATACCCGGACTAAGATTGAGTTACACCAGTACACAAACGGGTACGCGAACTTCAAATCCCAGAAGAAATTCTCGGATATGAACCTGTACGCCAGTACGTAAACGGGCATACTTAGGTTCCCGGATTTCTCAAACCAATAGGTACGCAAACGGGTGCGCATGCTATGGTTCCCGGACATGGATTACATATGTGCAGGAATGCACAACATGACATATCCAATAGTGATTAAGTGTTCTAAACTCTTATTTCAATCATCGAAACTTTCTTAGAGGATGACAATAGTCGTTTTCACACACTATTAGCATCAAAGAAATTTTCAAGTTATTTAAATAATAATAACGAAACATTCCAAGACAACACCAAATGATTGTATCATACAAACCATGTAAGATGTTACTCGGCAATTTTCACATGATATAAGATGAACTTGGTGCGAAATCTTGCCAACACATATTTCGAGAAATATGTAAGCGAGTTAAACTCAGCTCGAAATCTCAAATGTGTATATCGAAAACTATATCGTAATACGACTTATGTCTCAGTATAGGAAATAGAGTAGAAATAGAATTTCCAAGTGATAGATGAGTTTAAGTCTCCACATACCTTTTGTCGATGGAGTTCCACAAGATCCCCTTAGTAGTTCTTCGTCTTCAACTGATGAACGTCGTGAAAACTAAGCTCAACTACACAATCTATGTTCTAGTATGAGACATCTATAAATAGGATAGAAATCAAGACTTATAGTTTTGATCACTAACATTGACAAACATTCTTGATATAGCAACTGCGAGTTCGACCGAGCAGTGCTCTAACAAGATTGTAGATTCAAATTCTATCAAAAGGCACATTCATTCAGGAAATGTGTAGTTGCATCTTTTCTGATGACTACACCCAAATGAATCTAAAGGCTATAAACTATTTAAACATTCAAGATTCAAAGATAAACAAGATGTAAAGAACATAAAAATAAAGATTAACACAAGCATATAACGTGGTTCGGCCATGAAGACCTACGTCCACGGAAAAGAAGATGTATTCTTTATTTATGATTAGGGTCTTACCTTTGAAAGAGCTACAAATCTCACTCAGACTTCTTACTCTTTCTATGTCTATATTTCTCTCAGGAATTCTCTGTAGAAAGACCATCTAATAATACATAAGTTGTCCATCTCCTTCTACATGGACTGGTATTTATAGACAAATAAACCTCGTGAAGGTCTGGCCTCGCCGAGGTGGTGGAGCTATCGTACATCGTCTTCGCTTCTTCGGACAGACTTTATATTATCCCTCGTGATGGCTTGCTTGGTTCTCCTCTCGATTTTTCTCGCTCTGCTCGTCATCGTGTAGCCCTTCCTTGGAGAACCTCGTGCTATATCATTTCTGGGTCATAATATAGATCGCCCGAGCTTTCTATCACGATGTAGATTCGCCCGTGTCTCTTCTTATTCTTCATTAAACGCAGTCCTTGTTTTTAGACTTGACCATCTCAGCGGATTAGACCACTCCTTATACGCGTCATTCATGTGGCGTTGTAGCAGGCGTCTCGATTCAGACAAACTCAACTTTTCGGAGTATGATTCGGTGCTCCTACCTTATCATCTCATCATGAAACCATCCCTTGAGATGTCGACACGTGGCCATCGGGTAATTTACCCTCACAAAAGGATGCTTTAAAAAAAACAAATTCTTGAAAAGGCTAGCAATATTGAACTCCTAGGTCTCGACTTCAGTGCACAAATCTTTGGAGGGAAAACAATATAGATCCTAAGAACAACAACAACAAAAAAAAAGAAAAATTCAGCTAACACCAACATTACTTAAATGAAGAAAAAACAAAATATAAATAACGACAAAAATTATATCCAAAAATCTCAGAAAACAAAACATATGACAACCAATAAAACAGATGTGTTGTTAACTTGAGTTGTTTCTTCTATAAAATATGTAAAATAAATTATGAAGTAATACCATTATATATTGTATAATTTTTTTTTTAAAGTAATGCCATTGTACTATCATATTATTATATGAATCTTTATGGCGGTGTTATATACCTCCTCCCCCTTGTCCTCCCTGATGAGGTGTCTTTCCATGTGGCACTATAATAATAAAATTAATAAAACTGAAATGACGAGGGTATCCAAGTACTCCACAATCTTTCAATCTATAAGTCTGATATCAAGTGTGATCGTCTATGGACAAAGTTGAGACAATACAACAACAAGGTATACACTTGATAATAGTTACGGGATGAAGCCGATTAATCTAGAATCACAATCAAGTGTCTTGGATGAACGTAGTGTATTTACTTTTAATTATAATCAAAAAAATTATAATTGTGGAAAATTAAATTAAATCACACAACAAGATTTTGTCAACGAAGAAACCTTAAATGCATAAAAATACCAGGACCTAGTCCAGTTTTCAATACTTTCAGAATTAAGCCGGTATACAAAGAATAAATCCAACTTCGTACAGTTAAGACTAAGTAATATACCCCTAGTTACTTAGTTCCCTCAATATCCCTACGCCTACAACCGTCCGTCCAACGCACGTGACTTCCAAGATAGAATCACTATCTTGAGTTGCTTTATCTATGTAAAGTTTTAAGCACTCAACTCATTTAATTTTAATCTTCTTCCAAACAATAAAGGAACAAAGTTGTTTGGTAACTCCTCCAATAATATTTTAAGAAAAGATATGTTGAGTTTGTTACAAAGGATCTTCTGTTTAAACAAGTAAACTCCTTTGTCGGGTAAGATCACTCAAGATCTGAAATAATCAGATCTAGATTCACAATTATCAGATTCAGATATTGAATAATACCACCAAATGATAGCTTCCAATCTATACGACTATTTGATCAAATATACTAAAGATAAATCAGAGAATCCAGACTATCAAGATGTGTGCACAAATATCACAAGATGTGAAACCAATCAGAAAAATCTTATTGTCTTCAAATCTTCAATTTTCTTCAATTTTACTTGCAAACAAAAACTTGATTTCACTTATGACCAATCACAGGTAACTGAGTCTATTAACAATCACAAGTTGTCTTCGAAAATAATCACAAGTTGTCTTCGAAACTAAAAACAGTTCTGAAGATCCCGTCAATACTTTGATCTAGTTTGAGTGACCTTATGTCAGAAGAGAAGGCTCTCAAGAATAATCAAACTAGGTTCAATCAAAGTTTCAACAATAGTTAGTCAATCAGTTCAATAATAAAAAACTAAAATAATAATGTGATTATCTAATTTCCCACCAACGGTACTCGTAGAGCTTCTTGATCACACAAAAGTATTTAAACGAGCGGACGTAAGCGATTTCTCCTAATTAGGGTACTTTCCTCTTCGGATAGTCGGTTCCACCAGAAACAACACGAATGAAGTTTGCTTGGCTCTTAGGATAGTTTTCCAGAAATGCAAACGTAACTATTTATAGACCAAGGTTGTTTGGACAATAAGGAAATTCTAAAACCGAAATATTTTAAAGATATGCAATGTGTACCGGTTTGTACCATGAGTATAAATACTACTGTTGATGGTGGTTTTTAACTTAGGGTTGAAATTGTAAAACCTTGCATCTGATGTGACGTCACTCTGTAAGGAAACGGTATCGTGAGTGCTAACTGTGAGGAAAAATATCAACTCGCTACGTGGCGCAAGATTAGGAGTCGAAGTACCCTACTAAAATGTAACCAAATACACTATGTATACCCAACCACTTAGTCTTATCCCATCTAGTCATCCCTAGGGGCATATATGTAATTTAATGTAACCACCTACCCTATAAAACAGAAAGAGAAATAGGTTAGTAGGGATGGTCGGATAGCCAAGTTTATTCCCCTTTCTCTCATCTGGCCTCCATAGGTCTTCTTCTTCCCAAGAGCTCCATGAGAGCCTCTCCAATGGAGATCTTGTAAACACTTCACAACATAGTGAAATCCGTGGATGTAGGTCACAATTGACCGAACCACATAAAAAGATCTGTTTCCCATTACATTTATGTAATTTATCTTCTTTCATGTGTGTTAATGTATGTTTTGATGGTTAAGATCATCATGGGTGTAGGAATCAGAAAAGATGCAACTACATTTTGAGGCTAGAAACAGGGACTAAAGTGATGGATTTATCCAACCTAGTTCCTCAGAAGATCATTACTTCGCTACCAGTAAGTTCTGTAAGAGATCCGGTGAATATCCAGTTGAAATAAGTGCTTTAAGGGCATTTTCGTCAAAGATCGAGAAGTTACAGACATCAAGGTGTCTCGTCCGACCCAAATAGAGCTTAAGCAAAAGAAAGAGAAAGAAAAAGAGGCGTGAAAACCAGAGGAGCGAAATTGCTTCAGATTTGAAGAAGAAAAACTTCATCAGACAATGAAATCAGAAGATTAATCGTCAACAATACACTGGAAACAAATTTCCTTTCCCTTTCTCTCTTATATTGTTCTTATTTTTTCAGATCTACAAGTTTTGAGAAAAATCTCTCATGGAAATTTGAATTTGATTCTCACAAAAATAAAAATTTTCTTTCAAGATCATCTTTGAAAACAAGTTTTATATATCGATCTACGGTTTCCAAACCTTGTTTTGCAAACCCATTAAGGGATTTTCGCTGAAAAACACAAAAATAGGGATTTCTAGCCTGATTTAGTTTTCCCCTGTTCAAACACATTGAAGATTTTTACAAAAAACATTAAGAATCAACATCTTAGCCTGATTCAGGGCTTTTTTCTTCGATATCTCTTCGTGCTGATTTACATAGCAATCGTAGAACATGTTTACTTAGAGTTCTCACTTGATTAAGTTTCTGTTTCAGAAAAATGGTGGACGAAATCATATCAGACCACCAGCAGCACCATGATGGTCTTGAGAACAACTCGAGGAGATATTACCGAATCAATCGGATAGAAATCAAAGCTCAACCGATGTCGAGCCACAAGCGACATCTGAACAGAAGAAATCATCACGATGATGTTCAACCGAGATCGGACTCAATCCATATCGAGTCGCTCAGTCGTTACCAATCTCGGACAGACGATCAACCAAATGGAGGAGAAAGAGTCGTTCAGTTATTGAGAAAAGCTCCAGCAAAAAGATGAACATTACAGACTCCCATACATATCTTAGCCTGATTTTGGGCTTTCTTCTTCGCTCTCTCTTCTTACTTCTTAACTCATATCTTGATTGCTAAACGAAGCTAACTCATTGTGTGCACATATTTCATCATCAAACACGTGTATATAGGAACATACGTGGAGAGCATGCGGACAAAGTCATCAAATCATGATGACATGTGCCCACAACCAAGATGCCCATCCCGTCGACGTTGGATCGTTGCCCGAACAAATCTAAGGGCAGAAGTTAAAGGATGTTCCGGTAACACGCTGTACTGCGGAGCACCAAATAACTCCCAAAGAGTTACTTTATCTCATCCCCAAAATAAGCCAAGATCAACGATGGAGAAAAGATGTACTGACATAGACGCGACAGAGGCAGAGAACACTTGCCTGACACGAGTAGGCGCCTCAACTACCCGCATTAAACACTCTGAATAGCATACGTGTCGATCAACCCGTGGAACGAACGAGGATGACTCTGCGTGATGAAGTTACGAACGAATACCCCTGCGTGATGGACACAAAACACAAGAAGATAAGGTTCCAACGGCCTTCAGAGATGGGTCCCACACTCTAACCCTATAAATACCCCCTCTCCACCAAGAGTAAAGGGATCGAAAAAACGGGGGAAGGAGAGAGAGAAAAGATTGTAAGTGTAAGTTAGTCCTTTACAATAGATAGACCAATGTAAACTACAAAGTCACTCAACTATCTTTGTAACCATCAAGTACATAGTGAAACAACAACCCCGTGGATGTAGGCCTTAGTGCTGAACCACGTAAATCCCGGTCTCATTTACACTTCAGCACTTTATTTTTGTCTAACGCTTCATGAGTTTTACTTTTATGCTTCGTTTTCTTTATCTCCCCATGCGTAAACGCCACTCGCAGTATTCTTAGATGAGGCTATGATAAACCCGAAGGTTTTGAGCCAAGGAATCAATGTCATTGTATTATCAGCACGAGTTGGTTCCCAGAGTTTGAATATTGTTTGTGAACATATAGATGCCTACGTGATTTACGTGTTCACAATTTGGCGCTAGAAACAGGGACTTCGTCCCGGTAAAAGATTTATCTTATCCTGTGATTTCATAATTAAATTAGCGTAAGATTGCTATGCTTCATTATCTTTAACAGTATTTATCTTTTATTAACTTTGTCATGTTCAAAAACGCACCCGTTGTCTTCGGTACTACCGACAGTATCGTCGTTTACTGGTTAAAAGATTTATTACTTAGATCCACGGATCTACATTTTTCTAGATCTCGTACGGACCTATCTTTCCGTTGGGCTTTCGTAAGTTTTCAAAGGATTTACTTGCAGTTTTAAAAAGGGTTTTCTCGCGTTTCCTCATACTTTCAATGAATCCGCACTTTTAATAAGAATTTAATCCATATACTTTTAACTCATTTTTGAATCAAATGGGCTAACCTAAGAGTTCTCTGTGGCCCTCGGGCAGTTTCTCCCTGTCGTGGAATTAGGAATTTTCGCAAACTAACCCGATCCGCACGGACATTTCTGTTTCCCGCTGTTTGAAATTCCCTTGTGCAGAAAGATGCAAGAAGTAGGAAAATCCAGAGCCACGTCGAAGGAAGCACCGAGGACAACCCCTGTCATCACCCGGAGCAAGCAGAAAGGAGACAAAGCCAAAATGACCAGTCAGAGACAGGACACTGCGGAAATCACTTCGCCTATGAATGCTAATTCCGTTGCAGCGGCGACCCTCAGAGCAGCGGCGACAAAATATAATACGACAGCGGCAGTCCCGAAGACTACGGAAGCCATGAAAACTCTTGCTACGAATCAATTTCACCAACCAAAAGAAAGGGTGGATGAATCCAGAACGTACCAACCCGCGCACCCGCCAACCTTCGGAATGCCATTAACCAATGAGCTGAATCAAACTGTGCAGGTGGCTCTAACACCGCAGATGGGCACTCCGCACGATCTGGGAATGCCAACAATCGAAGCTAAACCTCCCCCGCCTTTAGTACAAACCATAAAAGAAGGCGGCACGGTGGACGTAATAGCACGAGCTGGGACTCCCAATCAAGGGTCGAACCAATCAGACCGATTGATGGCCGAACTTGAAGAATTGAAGAAAAGCCAAAAGGTTTACGCGGATGCTGTGGCTTTGTTGGCCAGAGAAAACCAGGATTTAAAAGACCGGATTGCCTTAAGCACAAAGACGAGCCAACAACTCGATGAAGCAAATTCAAAGGCACCCGAACCAAACCGAGACCGAAAAGTCATCGTAGCGGCCAATGGAAATGCGGCCAGAGTAAGTAGCGCATCCGACCCATATTATAACGATGGAGAGTCAAGCTATCATGAGCAGAGGAATGTAGGGCACCACCGCGCGATGGAAGAGCTGCGTGATGAAATGATGGCAGAGATCAGGCAATTAAAAAGTAGACAAGGCGGAGGAAGGTTGGAAGAAGTCATGAGAGAGGCTAACTCCACACCCTTAACTCATCGCCTGGCCAACACACCTATTCCACTCAAATGCCCTGTCCCGACATTCAAATGCTATGACGGATCCAGCGATCCCGCTGCACACATTCGGTATTATAACCGTGTACTGGCTAGATGGAGCCAGAACGACGCAGTACTCTGTAGATACTTCCCATCGAGTCTGAAGGGATCGGCATTGTCTTGGTTTGATAATCTGCCGCCAAACTCCATCCACTCCTACGACCAACTCGCAGAAAAGTTCTTAAGAACTTACTGGTGGGCCCGGGAACGTGTATAAAAATTAAGCGCAATGAAATGCGGGCCTACAGTAATACCGCAAGTGCACGGTCGTCGGTTGTAGCTCGTGCAAGTACGGGTCGATCTACAGAGATTGGGAGTGTTTTGTTGTGTTTAGCTATTTGGGCTCTAAATTGCTAATGGGCTCTAAATTGCTAATGGGCTTAGAGTACTAATGGGTTTGATAACAATAAAATGAACTGAGCTTGGGCTCAGTTGGTCTTTGAAGTGTAAATGGGCTTTGGGCCTTTGAATGATGAACTGAGCCTTGGACTCAGTTGGTTTGGTCTTGGGATTTTGAGTTTAGGCTTATGGATTAAGCCCACAGTTGACTGAATTGGGCTTCAACTTTAGGTTCAAACCTGGGCTTGGTAACTGTGAACTGGGCCTTTGCTTGGAAAGTGAACTATTACAGTGGGCTTTAGTAATGACTCTTAGCTGAGCCAAGCTCAGTTGCAGCAGCAGCAGCAGCAGGGGAAGGGGAGCAGCAGCAGCAACAGGGTTGCAGCAGCAGCAGCACAAGGCAAAGAAGAAGGAAAGCAGCAGTACTGCAGCAGCAAAGCTGGAGAAAACAGCAGCAACAGCAGCAGCAGTGCAAAGAAAGCAGCTGCACGAGCATTGAGTAGCAGGGGAAAGAAAAGGCAGCTGCAGCAACAGCAAGGGAAGCAACAGCAGCAGTAGCACAAGCAAGGAAGAAAACAGTGGGAAAACAAGGCAATAAAGCAAAGGCAATGCAGTAAACAACAACAATGGAAATACTAGACAGCAAAGAAAGATGACAATGAAGAAAACAGTGTGAACAAGATAAATGAACCAAGGCCTAAGGCCAAGGGCAGGGATGTGGAGAAGAAGTAACACAGCAAAGCTAAGGCATTCATAAAGAAAGGGAAGAGAATTAGCTTGCTATGAGCACTAATTTCTCCCAATGCTCAATCAAATCAGTGCAACCTAAGCATACAAAAATGGAATGGCAAGATAATCAGCTTGCTATGAGCACTGATTTCTTCCATTACTCAATCAATTCAGTGCTTCAAAGGTTTCTAGCCTAGCATTCTATCACTTCACATGTATCACAAAACAGGTATATTAACATTACATGGAACTAAACATGCATTAACATTAAACAGGACACATGTAAACAACATCTAACAGTAACAACACACATTAACAGAACACATGATTAAACAGGAGCAACAATTTTAACAGGAGCACATTTAACAGGAGACAAACAGGATATGAAAACAGGAAATTAAAACATGAAATTAAAACAAGCACATTAACAGGAACTTAAGATTAAAACACAAATTGCAATAAAAAGTGACAGAATTTAACAGAACTTGAAATTAAAATTGAAACCCTAAATTGAAATCTAATTGAAATTTAAGAACTGAAATTAAACCTAAACTAACCCAATTTTGGGGGAATCTCGGCTAGCCCAAGAACACCTTCTACACCATACCCATCTCTTCTATTTATACAAAAAAAATGTAAGCAGAACCCTAATTTTGAAAACCCTAATTTTTCTAGGGTTTGAAACTTCACCTAATTGACGTGACAAAACAGCTTCAAAATGTCGACCCATGCTTCTTCTCTGCTCCTACTCCATTCCCATGCTCTATTTTGTTCTCTAGACTCATCTGTTTTAATGATTTATCACCTAGGGTTATGGTGTGAAATCATTAAAATAGAGGGCTAGAGAGAGTGAAAGGAAAGGGTATGTGAAGGTAGGTTTAGGGGAGAAATGGTGTGGTGTACGGTGGCGGACATGGTGTTCGGTGGAGAAGGTGGTACGGGCAGAGAGGAAGAAAGAGAAGGAGAAGTGAAAATGATTAGGGTTTCTTCATTTTTTTGGGTTATATATCCTAGGGTTGTTTCGTTGTGAGGCGGGTTCATCGAGTTTTGGTGTCTAGCGATACTAAGCCGTGGGATGTGAAGATGGTAGATTGATCCAACGGTGGGATGGGACAGAGCAAGTAACGACCGTTAGATGTATAATACATCAAAATTAACGGTGTAAGATGGAGTTAGGTGCTGTAGTGTTAGACAGGAGCTTCAGACTTCGATGAACGATGATGAAGCGACCGTAGGATGCTGAGATGATCCAATCTGACGGCTAGAGGAGATGTGGGTTATGGATTTGGGTTTTGGTTTGGGAAATAAGTTGGGCTTGGGATAATTCTGAGCCCATTTCTTCTTTAAGAACAATTTCTTCCTCTTGAAGCCCACTTCTAGCCTTTTGGTCTTATGCACAACATTCTTCGCGGCTTCCTTGCGTAATTCCTCCCGGCTTTTCACCACTTTTCTGCTCTTTTTCGCTCCGCGACTCATCCGAACTTTATTTATTACCTAAAAATACAAAATTAATTAATAAAAATATTTATTCTTGAAAACAATGAAAATACAGAATATGGGATAAAATGTAGAATTAATGCACAAAAGATGAGTTAAATGCCAACAAAAAGGGATAAATATATACAATATTTGGCACTCATCAAATACCCCCAAACCTGAATTTTACTTGTCCTCAAGTAAAACAAAACAAAGAAAATCCTAACTATACCACTGTCGCTGGTCTCTCGAATGCATTTAGCGTATGCACTAAGCCTTTTAAACCACTAAGTGTCCCTAGTGGACGAGTTGAAGTCTCGTGAAGGTTTGCTTAGAACGTACCTACAAAGTTCTAGGTCAAAATATAAGCTCAGATTCCATCAAATGTGATATGTGCAAAACAGTTTAAGCTCACAGCAAAATGGAGATGTCAATCTAGCTATCGAAGGCACAATCCTAGCACTGATAACAAAAAAAGACATGTGATAAGAGTGTAAAGTGTATCTACACATGTGTAAAGAAAGATCTGAAGTCATGACTACTAATCACCAAGAGATAGTTTCTCAGGCTAAGAACTGAGGTCGAAATCTAGCTAGCTGTCCGGACTTTACGAGAATTGTGAATGAGTTGGAGGTATTTCACAATTTCTCGCGTTGTACATCAATGGCATACACCCTCCTTGCTTATTACAACGAAACAACAAAAGATGACTATTTACATGACTCTTATTTACATTGACAATTCTCTTTTTATTTTTGGAACAAGAGATGATGGAATTGATAAATACTTGATTTTTTTGTATTTTTCTGAACAAAGAAACACCTTTGATACATATACAAAAGGAAACAAAAATTACATGACACTTTGCAAGAGGTAGCCCTTTTTGATGCACCCAGTTAAATTCGATGGTTGTCTTTCTTAATGTAACCTCCACCTTCTATCCCAACCAACCAAAGAACAAGCTAGTCCAGTTTCGTTCAGTATTCTAAAGTGATTGGCAATCGTAACTTCCTATCCAACACCTTGAAGATCGAGGCCATACATGTATTGGTAGATCGTGCGCGTGCAAATTTCTTATCACTATGTGAATTGTGCTAGAATCAGGGTGCCTAAATATCTAGACTAAGACTCCTAATAAAAATACATATTTGCACAAGAGTCAACATTTCAAGGTAAATGAGCTCCATTTTTTATGATTTTTTTCAATTTTTTATTTTTTTTTGAATTTTGATTTTTCAATTTTTTTGGAATTTTTCAATTTTTTTCAAAAAGAAGGAGTTCGTTTTCAGTTATAGCATATTATCGTGGTATCTACTCTATACCCCCAAACCTAAACTAAACATTGTCCTCAATGTTTCAAAATATGGAAAGAATTAAAATGCAACATATGGAAAGGGACATGCTGAGTAGAGTAAAAGGAGAGAGAATACCCGATTTCGGCGAAAGCAGAATTAAAACTCCGTTATTCAAGGCAAAAATCCAACATATTTTAGCCGAGATCAAATTGGATTAGCAAAATATATACAAAAGGAACAAAAGGTTTTTTTTTTTTTTTTTTTTTTTTAAATAAAATAAAATTTGGTTTTTGTATGGGAGCAAGCCCACTGTGCAAGCCTCTAATGAAATGGATGGAAGGCTGCGGCCCACGAAACACTAAGTTTTAATTTTGAAAGTTTAATTTGGCCCAGTTGGTTAAGGCCCGACGTTTGTTTTAAAACTTTGGTTTCGAGGTCCACTTTCGAGTGGAATACAAGTCCAATTGATGCTTACAAGCTCAGCTGGGTTTAAACCCAGAGTTCAAAATACAAGTCCAATGAAAGAATTTAAACAAGCCCACAAAAAAAATAAATACAAGCCCACAAATAAATTATTACAAACCCAAAATAGAAAAATAAAAAGCCCAAAAAATTGGGTTAATTATTACAAGCCCACAATTAAATAAATTTGGAAGCCCACAGGTTGGGTTCTCTCAATGAATGGGTTTAGGCTTACCTTTTTAGCACAGCCCAGCTGCTCTGATATTGTTGCAAAAACCCAGTTGGGCTTTGGTTCTTTTCCTTGGTGGCGTCCCAGCAGAGGAAAAACAGGTTCAGAACAGCAGGTCCAACAGCAAATGAAGTGAAGCAGATGCAGATGCAAATGCTATGCAGTGAAATGCAAAAATAGCTAATAAAACTACTAGAAAAACACAGCACCAATCCCCGGCAGCGGCGCCAAAAACTTGGTGGGCCCGGGAACGTGTATAAAAATTAAGCGCAATGAAACGCGGGCCTACAGTAATACCGCAAGTGCACGGTCGTCGGTTGTAGCTCGTGCAAGTACGGGTCGATCCACAGAGATTGGGAGTGTTTTGTTGTGTTTAGCTATTTGGGCTCTAAATTGCTAATGGGCTCTAAATTGCTAATGGGCTTAGAGTACTAATGGGTTTGATAACAATAAAATGAACTGAGCTTGGGCTCAGTTGGTCTTTGAAGTGTAAATGGGATTTGGGCCTTTGAATGATGAACTGAGCCTTGGACTCAGTTGGTTTGGTCTTGGGCTTTTGAGTTTAGGCTTATGGATTAAGCCCACAGTTGACTGAATTGGGCTTCAACTTTAGGTTCAAACCTGGGCTTGGTAACTGTGAACTGGACCTTTGCTTGGAAAGTGAACTATTACAGTGGGCTTTAGTAATGACTCTTAGCTGAGCCAAGCTCAGTTGCAGCAGCAGCAGCAGCAGGGGAAGGGGAGCAGCAGCAGCAACAGGGTTGCAGCAGCAGCAGCACAAGGCAAAGAAGAAGGAAAGCAGCAGTACTGCAGCAGCAAAGCTGGAGAAAACAGCAGCAACAGTGCAAAGAAAGCAGCTGCACAAGCACTGAGTAGCAGAGGAAAGAAAAGGCAGCTGCAGCAACAGCAAGGGAAGCAACAGCAGCAGTAGCACAAGCAAGGAAGAAAACAGTGGGAAAACAAGGCAATAAAGCAAAGGCAATGCAGTAAACAACAACAATGGAAATACTAGACAGCAAAGAAAGATGACAATGAAGAAAACAGTGTGAACAAGATAAATGAACCAAGGCCTAAGGCCAAGGGCAGGGATGTGGAGAAGAAGTAACAAAGCAAAGCTAAGGCATTCATAAAGAAAGGGAAGAGAATTAGCTTGCTATGAGCACTAATTTCTCCCAATGCTCAATCAAATCAGTGCAACCTAAGCATACAAAAATGGAATGGCAAGATAATCAGCTTGCTATGAGCACTGATTTCTTCCATTACTCAATCAATTCAGTGCTTCAAAGGTTTCTAGCCTAGCATTCTATCACTTCACATGTATCACAAAACAGGTATATTAACATTACATGGAACTAAACATGCATTAACATTAAACAGGACACATGTAAACAACATCTAACAGTAACAACACACATTAACAAAACACATGATTAAACAGGAGCAACAATTTTAACAGGAGCACATTTGACAGGAGACAAACAGGATATGAAAACAGGAAATTAAAACATGAAATTAAAACAAGCACATTAACAGGAACTTAAAATTAAAACACAAATTGCAATAAAAAGTGACAGAATTTAACAGAACTTGAAATTAAAATTGAAACCCTAAATTGAAATCTAATTTAAATTTAAGAACTGAAATTAAACCTAAACTAACCCAATTTTGGGGGAATCTCGGCTAGCCCAAGAACACCTTCTACACCATACCCATCTCTTCTATTTATACAAAAAAAATGTAAGCAGAACCCTAATTTTGAAAACCCTAATTTTTCTAGGGTTTGAAACTTCACCTAATTGACGTGACAAAACAGATTCAAAATGTCGACCCATTCTTCTTCTCTGCTCCTACTCCATTCCCATGCTCTATTTTGTTCTCTAGACTCATCTGTTTTAATGATTTATCACCTAGGGTTATGGTGTGAAATCATTAAAATAGAGGGCTAGAGAGAGTGAAAGGAAAGGGTATGTGAAGGTAGGTTTAGGGGAGAAATGGTGTGGTGTACGGTGGCGGACATGGTGTTCGGTGGAGAAGGTGGTACGGGCAGAGAGGAAGAAAGAGAAGGAGAAGTGAAAATATTAGGGTTTCTTCATTTTTTTGGGTTATATATCCTAGGGTTGTTTTGGTGTGAGGCGAGTTCATCGATTTTTGATGTTCAGCGAGACTAAGCCGTGAGATGTGGAGCTGGTAGGTAGATCGGACGGTGATTCGGAGGCAAGCGAGGAGCGACCGTCGGATGAAGGGATACAACGAAACGAACGGTACTTGATGGAGTTAGGTACTGTAGTGTAAGGCGGAGATATCAAACTTCGATGCACAGAAAGGGAGCAACCGTTGGATTCAACTACCATCTAATCTGAAGGCTTGGAATTTCAGCGCTGTGGTGCTTGGCAGAGACTTCAGATTTTGATGCTCTATGAAGGAGCAACCATCGGATGCTTCTGAGAACTGATCTGATGGCTGAGAACGGAGGCGTTTTTGTGTGTAGAAAATGAGGTTGTGCGCACCATTCTTCGCGGCTTCCTTGCGTGATTTCTCCCGGCTTTTCACTACTTTTCTGCTCTTTTTGCTCCGCAAGTCATCTAGACTTTATTTATTACCTAAAAATGCAAAATTAATTAATAAAAATATTTATTCTTGAAAACAATGAAAATACAGAATATGGGATAAAATGTAGAATTAATGCACAAAAGATGAGTTAAATGCCAACAAAAAGGGATAAATATATACAATATTTGGCACTCATCAAATACCCCCAAACCTGAATTTTACTTGTCCTCAAGTAAAACAAAACTAAGGAAATCCTAACTATACCACTGTCGCTGGTCTCTCGAATGCATTTAGCGTATGCACTAAGCCTTTTAAACCACTAAGTGTCCCTAGTGGACGAGTTGAAGTCTCGTGAAGGTTTGCTTAGAACGTACCTACAAAGTTCTAGGTCAAAATATAAGCTCAGATTCCATCAAATGTGACATGTGCAAAATAGTTAAGCTCACAGCAAAATGGAGATGTCAATCTAGCTATCAAAGGCACAATCCTAGCACTGATAACAAATAAAGACATGTGATAAGAGTGTAAAGTGTATCTACACATGTGTAAAGAAAGATCTGAAGTTATGACTACTAATCACCAAGAGATAGTTTCTCAGGCTAAGAACTGAGGTCGAAATCTAGCTAGCTGTCCGGACTTTACGAGAATTGTGAATGAGTTGGAGGTATTTCACAATTACTCGCGTTGTACATCAATGGCATACACCCTCCTTGCTTATTACAAAGAAACAACAAAATGACTATTTACATGACTCTTATTTACATTGACTATTCTCTTTTTATTTTTGGAACAAGAGATGATGGAATTGATAAATACTTGATTTTTTTGTATTTTTCTGATTTTTCTGATTTTTTTTTTTTTTTTTTTTGAATAAGGAAACACTTTTGATACATAACAAGAAGAAACAAAAAATTACATGACACTTTGCAAGAGGTAGCCCTTTTTGATGCACCCAGTTAAATTCGATGGTTGTTTTTCTTAATGTAACCTCCACCTTCTATCCCAACCAACCAAAGAACAAGCTAGTCAAGTTTCGTTCAGTATTCTAAAGTGATTGGTAATCGTAACTTCCTATCAAACACCTTGAAGATCGAGGCCATACATGTATTGGTAGATCGTGCGCGTGCAAATTTCTTATCACTATGTGAATTGTGCTAGAATCAGGGTGCCTAAATATCTAGACTAAGACTCCTAATAATTACATATTTGCACAAGAGTCAACATTTCAAGGTAAATGAGCTCCATTTTTATGATTTTTCATTTTTTTTAATTTTTTTGAATTTTTTCGATTTTTTCAAAAGAAGAAGGAGTTCGTTTTCAATTATAGCATATTATCATGGTATCTACTCTATACCCCCAAACCTAAACTAAACATTGTCCTCAATGTTTCAAAATATGAAAAGAATTAAAATGCAACATATGGAAAGGGACATGCTGAGTAGAGTAAAAGGAGAGAGAATACCCGATTTCGGCGAAAGCAGAATTAAAACTCCGTTATTCAAGGCAAAAATCCAACATATTTCAGCCGAGATCATATTGGATTAGCAAAATATATACAAAAGGAACAAAAGGGTTTTTAAAATTTTTATCTACTGGATTATATACAAAAAAATTCACCATACACTAACAATCTAAAGAGTTGAGGATCAACCCAAAAGACAAAGTGTAGAGACAAAGAAAGTTTCAAAACACTAAAATTGGACTTAAATGGGAGTGAGAGTGAAAAACCGAATGAATCACCCCTAAACCAAAATTTTTCAACAGGTTTACTTTTAAGCACAAAATCTTTTAATTTTAGGGGTTCAGGATTCAAAAGGTCTAACTCATAATGGACTGTTTTCGGGATGGGCAAAGAAATGCATTCCAACTGTGGCTCTTTAAAAGTGTTATATTTTGAAGCAAAATAGTCCAAGAGGACTTGGGAAGCACACAGTTCCAATCCTAGATTAGGAATTTTCAGAAAAATCGGTTTGACAATATGGGTACAAACCAAATCTAGGTTGGGTGGAAGGCCATCAGATTGTGACTTAGGTAGAAGAATAGGCATATCATTATCAATCAAATCAAAATCTCCTAACTCATCTACACATGTCACATCATGCTCACAATCATCAATCAAATTGGCAAGATCACAATCAGAATCATCAACATCATCAACAGATTGATTCTCGTGTATCGGCACATCAGGGGAAACATCACATGGAATACTAGAAGAAATATCATGCATTAAGGTAGGGGCAGAGAAGCCTAATGTATTTGAACCCAAAGGTTCCATAACATTTTCAGTATAGACATGTTCTTCTAACATAACATCATAATCATCATCATCATCATGATAGGGATTTTGCAATCTAGGATAATTTTCAATCCTAAGGTCGGAGCTATTACAAGAATAAAACTCTAATTCATGGGGGTGACTCATATCATGTGGTGTTGTTCCTGTTTCCCCAACGGATTCCCATTGATGGGTTTTCTCTGCAATCTCGGCTAAAAAATTCCATGCATCATCCACAGATTTATCAATAAACTCACCATTACACATAGACTCAACCATGGTTCGAGATTTAAAGTCTAGTCCCTCATAGAGGATGACGACAAGTCTCCACTTCTCAAATCCATGGTGCGGACATTCGCTCAACAAATCATTAAAACGTTCAAAATAGTGAAAAACAGTTTCCTCATCCAATTGGACAAAACAATTGATACTTTGACGAATAGCGATGGTCCTATGATGTGGAAAGAATTTTTTGAAAAATAGATCTGTGAGTTGGTCCCAAGTGTTGATTGATTGTGGTCTCAAACCGTAAAACCATGTTTTGGCCCTTTCCTTTAAAGAAAATGTAAACAAACGCAATTTCAGAGAGTCTTCGGACAAATGATCAGGTTGCATAGTCCGACAAATTTGTTCAAACTCTCTTACATGAGTATAGGGGTTCTCAGAATCGAACCCTCGAAATATAGGAAGTATTTGTATCATGTTTGCATTTATTTTAAAAGGGTTATTGGTTTGAGGTAATACAATACATGATAATGGAATTTGTATTGATGGATACATGTATTCATGGAGAGCACGAGGTTGGTCCATTTTGAAATGACACTAAGCCCACTATTTGGTTTTAATGGGTTTGGATTTTTGGGAAAAATTTGGTTTTGGTGGGAGACATTTGAAAATTTGGTTTAAAATGGGAGTAAAATAAAAAAATTTGGTTTAAGATGGGAGCAAGTAAAAATTTGGTTTTAAAATTGGGAGCAAAAGAAAATTTTAGATAATTTTTTTTTTTTTTTTTTTTTTTAAAAAAAATAAAAAAAAATAAAATTAATAAAATTTGGTTTTTTGAAATGGGAGCAAGCCCACTGTTGGTCCTCTAATGGAATGAAGGCTGCGGCCTACGAAAATCCAAGTTTTAATTTTGAAAGTTTAATTTGGCCCAGTTGGTTAAGGCCCGACGTTTGTTTTAAAACTTTGGTTTCGAGGTCCACTCTTGAGTGGCAGCAAGTCCACAATCAGTTATAAGCTCAGCTGGGTTTAAACCCAGAGTCCAAAATACAAGTCCAATGGAAGAATTTAAACAAGCCCACACAAAATAAATACAAGCCCACAAATTAAACAAACAAGCCCAAAAATAAATTATTACAAACCCACAATAGGAAAATAAAAAGCCCAAAAAAATTGGGTTAATTATTACAAGCCCACAATTAAAGAAATTTGGAAGCCCACAGGTTGGGTTCTCTCAATGAATGGGTTTAGGCTTACCTTTTTAGCACAGCCCAGCTGCTCTGATATTGTTGCAAAAACCCAGTTGGGTTTTGGTTCTTTTCCTTGGTGGCGTCCCAGCAGAGGAAAAACAGGTTCAGAACAGCAGGTCCAACAGCAAATGAAGTGAAGCAGATGCAGATGCAAATGCTATGCAGTGAAATGCAAAAATAGCTAATAAAACAACAAGAAAAACACAGCACCAGTCCCCGGCAGCGGCGCCAAAAACTTGGTAGGCCTCAAAGATATTATATTTAAATGCAAAATGGTCCCCGGCAGCGGCGCCAAAAACTTGGTAGGCCCGGGAAAGCGTGAAAATTCTTTAACAGAACAAAGTTCTGGACACTGGCTATTCCAGCATACTCTCTCACACACACCCACAGTCCCAATTTATACCCACAGACCCCATTTCCCCAAAATACAAAATTAGGGTTCTTCACCCAAATCCCAAAATCAAACAACACAGAAATTAGGTATTTGATTCTACCTAATTTGATAGTACAATTTGAACCCATGTTTCTCTCTATTCGTCTCCAGGCTTTCCCTAACAGAAATTAGGGTTTTCTATAAAAATCCCCAAAAACCTAATTTGGACAGTTGAAATTAGGGTTTCGAATTTTACTCACCAAACATGTGATTTGACACTTCAATCGTCGACCCATTATTTTCCTTGTTCACCTGCTCCATTCCCACGCGCCAATTGCTTCATCTATCAACCTAATTCACCAAATCCAACCCTAACAGTGATGAGGATGGTGGAGTTGTTGAAATAGATTAATAGGTGATGGGGGTATTGAGGGATATGATGGATTGTGGTTGTTGTGGGGAGTTGTTGATGGAGAAGGAGGTGGCGATGGAACTGGTACGACAGAGTAGGTGGTGGTGGTTCTGCAAACAGGGTATGGTGGTGAAGGAGAGCTCGATGGAAGAAAGAAGAAGGGGTAGTTTGTTTGGGTTATATGTTTCTGGTACTATGGTGTTAAGCGGGCGTATCGAGTTTGATGATCTGCGACGCTGAGCCGTGGGGTGTGGAGATGAAGATTGATCTAACGGATAAAAGTGAAGATGCTGGCAGCGACCGTTGGATGCAGATATACAACGAAATTAACGGCGCCAGATGGAGTTAGGTGTTGTAGTGTTAAGCGGAAGTATCTGGGTTTGATGCGCAGGCAAAGAAGCGATCGTTGGATTCAACTACAATCTAATCTGAAGGCTTGGAATTTAGGCACTATGGTGTTTTGCAAGAGCTTCAGATTTTGATGCGCGATGAAGGAGCGACCATCGGATGATGAGATGGATCCAATCCGACGGCTGAAGATGGATGCGGTTTTGGTTATAGAAAATGGGTTTGGGTAAGGGTTTTGGGCCTTGGGTATGCCAAGCCCATATCTTCTTTAAGAACAATTCTTCCTTCTTGAGCCCATTCCTAGCTTTTTGGACGTGCGCTCCATTCTTTGCGGCTTCCTTGCGTAATTCCTCCCGGCTTTTCACCACTCTTCAGCTCTTTTCCGCTCTGCAATTCATCCAGACTTTATTTATTACCTAAAAATGCAAAATTAAGTAAGAAAAATATTTATTCTTGAAAACAATGAAAATACAGAATATGGGATAAAATGTAGAATTAATGCACAAAAGATGAGTTAAATGCCAACAAAAAGGGATAAATATATACAATATTTGGCACTCATCAAATACCCCCAAACCTGAATTTTACTTGTCCTCAAGTAAAACAAAACTAAGGAAATCCTACCTATACCACTGTCGCTGGTCTCTCGAATGCATTTAGCGTATGCACTAAGCCTTTTAAACCACTAAGTGTCCCTAGTGGACGAGTTGAAGTCTCGTGAAGGTTTGCTTAGAACGTACCTACAAAGTTCTAGGTCAAAATATAAGCTCAGATTCCATCAAATGTGACATGTGCAAAACAGTTTTAGCTCACAGCAAAATGGAGATGTCAATCTAGCTGTCAAAGGCACAATCCTAGCACTGATAACAAAAAAAGACATGTGATAAGAGTGTAAAGTGTATCTACACATGTGTAAAGAAAGATCTGAAGTTATGACTACTAATCACCAAGAGATAGTTTCTCAGGCTAAGAACTGAGGTCGAAATCTAGCTAGCTGTCCGGACTTTACGAGAATTGTGAATGAGTTGGAGGTATTTCACAATTACTCGCGTTGTACATCAATGGCATACACCCTCCTTGCTTATTACAATAAAACAACAAAATGACTATTTACATGACTCTTATTTACATTGACTATTCTCTTTTTATTTTTGGAACAAGAGAGAATGGAATTGATAAATACTTGATGATTTTTTTTTTTTTTTTTTAACTACGGAAACACTTTTGATACATATACAAAAGGAAACAAAAGATTACATGACACTTTGCAAGAGGTAGCCCTTTTTGATGCACCCAGTTAAATTCGATGGTTGTCTTTCTTAATGTAACCTCCACCTTCTATCCCAACCAACCAAAGAACAAGCTAGTCAAGTTTCGTTCAGTATTCTAAAGTGATTGGCAATCGTAACTTCCTATCAAACACCTTGAAGATCGAGGCCATACATGTATTGGTAGATCGTGCGCGTGCAAATTTCTTATCACTATGTGAATTGTGCTAGAATCAGGGTGCCTAAATATCTAGACTAAGACTCCTAATAATTACATATTTGCACAAGAGTCAACATTTCAAGGTAAATGAGCTCCATTTTTATGTTTTTTTTAATTTTTAATTTTTTATTTTGATTTTTCAATTTTTTTTGGAATTTTTCAATTTTTTCAAAAAGATGGAGTTTTGTTTTCAATTATGGCAAATTATCATGGTATCTACTCTATACCCCCAAACCTAAACTAAACATTGTCCTCAATGTTTCAAAATATGGAAAGAATTAAAATGCAACATATGGAAAGGGACATGCTGAGTAGAGTAAAAGGAGAGAGAATACCCGATTTCGGCGAAAGCAGAATTAAAACTCCGTTATTCAAGGCAAAAATCCAACATATTTCAGCCGAGATCATATTGGATTAGCAAAATATATACAAAAGGAACAAAAGGGTTTTTAAGAAATTTTATCTACTGGATTATATACAAAAATTCACCATACACCAAAAGTCTAAAGAGTTGAGGATCAACCCAAAAGACAAAGTGTAGAGGTTTAGAAAGTTTCAAAACACTAAAATTGGACTGAAATGAGAGTGAGAGTGAAAAACCGAATGAATCACCCCTAAACCTAAATTGTTCAACAGGTTTACTTTTAAGCACAAAATCTTTTAATTTTAGGGGTTCAGGATTCAAAAGGTCTAACTCATAATGGACTGTTTTAGGGACGGGCAAACATGCAATTTCCAACTGTGGTTCCTCAAAGATATTATACTTAGAAGCAAAATAGTCCAAAAGGACTTGGGAAGCATACAGTTCCAATCCTAGATTAGGAATTTTCAGAAAAATCGGTTTGACAATATGGGTACAAACCAAATCTAGGTTGGGTGGAAGGCCATCAGATTGTGACTTAGGTAGAAGAATAGGCATATCATTATCAATCAAATCAAAATCTTCTAACTCATCTACACATGTCACATCATGCTCACAATCATCAATCAAATTGGCAAGATCACAATCAGAATTATCAACATCATCAACAGGTTTATTTTCATGCATCGGCAAATCAGGGGAAACATCACATGGAATACTAGAAGAAATATCATGCATTAAGGTCGGGGCAGAGAAGCCTAATGTATTTGAACCCAAAGGTTCCATAACATTTTCAGTATAGACATGTTCTTCTAACATAACATCATAATCATCATCATCATCATGATAGGGATTTTGCAATCTAGGATAATTTTCAATCCTAAGGTCGGAGCTATTACAAGAATAAAACTCTAATTCATGGGGGTGACTCATATCATGTGGTGTTGTTCCTGTTTCCCTAACGGATTCCCATTGATGGGTTTTCTCTGCAATCTCGGTTAAAAAATTCCATGCATCATCCACAGATTTATCAATAAACTCACCATTACACATAGACTCAACCATGGTTCGAGATTTAAAGTCTAGTCCCTCATAGAGGATGACGACAAGTCTCCACTTCTCAAATCCATGGTGCGGACATTCGCTCAACAAATCATTAAAACGTTCAAAATAGTGAAAAACAGTTTCCTCATCCAATTGGACAAAACAATTGATACTTTGACGAATAGCGATGGTCCTATGATGTGGAAAGAATTTTTTGAAAAATAGATCTGTGAGTTGGTCCCAAGTGTTGATTGATTGTGGTCTCAAACCGTAAAACCATGTTTTGGCCCTTTCCTTTAAAGAAAATGTAAACAAACGCAATTTCAGAGAGTCTTCGGACATATGATCAGGTTGCATAGTCCGACAAATTTGTTCAAACTCTCTTACATGAGTATAGGGGTTCTCAGAATCGAACCCTCGAAATATAGGAAGTATTTGTATCATGCTTGCATTTATTTTAAAAGGGTTATTGGTTTGAGGTAATACAATACATGATAATGGAATTTTTATTGACGGATACATGTATTCATGGAGAGCACGAGGTTGGCCCATATTGAAAAGACACAAAGCCCACTATTTGGTTTTAATGGGTTTTTAAAAATTTGGTTTTTAATAGGTTTGGATTTTTGGGAAAATTTTGGTTTTGATGGGATATATTTGAAAAAGAAAATTTGGTTTAAAAATGGGAGCAAAGTAGAAATTTGGTTTAAAATTGGGAGCAAAAGAAAATTTTGGTTTTTTTTTTTGGTTTTTTTTTTTTTTTTTTTTTAAAGAAAATAAAATTTGGTTTTTTGAATGGGAGCAAGCCCACTGTTTGTTTTGCGTTTGCTTTGGCTCCGCTTGGTTGAAAACTTTTGGTGGAACTGAGTCCAAAATCTCGGCCTAGAATTTGGGTACTCGGCCCACTAACGAGTTCAACTAGCGTGATCGGTTACAAGCTCAGCTGGGTTTAAAAACCCAGAATACAAAATACAAGTCCAAATTAAACAAGCCCACAAAAATTAAATACAAGCCCACAAATTAAACAAACAAGCCCACAAATAAATTATTACAAACCCAACAGAAAATAAGAGAAGCCCAAAAATTGCTTTAATATTACAAGCCCACAATTAAAAAAATTGGAAGCCCACAATTCGGGTTCTCTTAAATGGGTTATCTTTTAAGCACAGCCCAGCTGCTCTGATATTGTTGCAAAAACCCAGTTGGGCTTTGGTTCTTTTCCTTGGTGGCGTCCCAGCAGAGGAAAAACAGGTTCAGAACAGCAGGTCCAACAGCAAATGAAGTGAAGCAGATGCAGATGCAAATGCTATGCAGTGAAATGCAAAAATAGCTAATAAAACACAAGAAAAACACAGCACCAATCCCCGGCAACGGCGCCAAAAACTTGGTGGGCCCGGGAACGTGTATAAAAATTAAGCGCAATGAAACGCGGGCCTACAGTAATACCGCAAGTGCACGGTCGTCGGTTGTAGCTCGTGCAAGTACGGGTCGATCCACAGAGATTGGGAGTGTTTTGTTGTGTTTAGCTATTTGGGCTCTAAATTGCTAATGGGCTCTAAATTGCTAATGGGCTTAGAGTACTAATGGGTTTGATAACAATAAAATGAACTGAGCTTGGGCTCAGTTGGTCTTTGAAGTGTAAATGGGCTTTGGGCCTTTGAATGATGAACTGAGCCTTGGACTCAGTTGGTTTGGTCTTGGGCTTTTGAGTTTAGGCTTATGGATTAAGCCCACAGTTGACTGAATTGGGCTTTAACTTTAGGTTCAAACCTGGGCTTGGTAACTGTGAACTGGGCCTTTGCTTGGAAAGTGAACTATTACAGTGGGCTTTATTAATGACTCTTAGCTGAGCCAAGCTCAGTTGCAGCAGCAGCAGCAGCAGGGGAAGGGGAGCAGCAGCAGCAACAGGGTTGCAGCAGCAGCAGCACAAGGCAAAGAAGAAGGAAAGCAGCAGTACTGCAGCAGCAAAGCTGGAGAAAACAACAGCAACAGCAGCAGCAGTGCAAAGAAAGCAGCTGCACGAGCACTGAGTAGCAGGGGAAAGAAAAGGCAGCTGCAGCAACAGCAAGGGAAGCAACAACAGCAGTAGCACAAGCAAGGAAGAAAACAGTGGGAAAACAAGGCAATAAAGCAAAGGCAATGCAGTAAACAACAACAATGGAAATACTAGACAACAAAGAAAGATGACAATGAAGAAAACAGTGTGAACAAGATAAATGAACCAAGGCCTAAGGCCAAGGGCAGGGATGTGGAGAAGAAGTAACAAAGCAAAGCTAAGGCATTCATAAAGAAAGGGAAGAGAATTAGCTTGCTATGAGCACTAATTTCTCCCAATGCTCAATCAAATCAGTGCAACCTAAGCATACAAAAATGGAATGGCAAGATAATCAGCTTGCTATGAGCACTGATTTCTTCCATTACTCAATCAATTCAGTGCTTCAAAGGTTTCTAGCCTAGCATTCTATCACTTCACATGTATCACAAAACAGGTATATTAACATTACATGGAACTAAACATGCATTAACATTAAACAGGACACATGTAAACAACATCTAACAGTAACAACACACATTAACAAAACACATGATTAAACAGGAGCAACAATTTTAACAGGAGCACATTTGACAGGAGACAAACAGGATATGAAAACAGGAAATTAAAACATGAAATTAAAACAAGCACATTAACAGGAACTTAAAATTAAAACACAAATTGCAATAAAAAGTGACAGAATTTAACAGAACTTGAAATTAAAATTGAAACCCTAAATTGAAATCTAATTGAAATTTAAGAACTGAAATTAAACCTAAACTAACCCAATTTTGGGGGAATCTCGGCTAGCCCAAGAACACCCTCTACACCATACCCATCTCTTCTATTTATACAAAAAAAATGTAAGCAGAACCCTAATTTTTCTAGGGTTTGAAACTTCACCTAATTGACGTGACAAAACAGCTTCAAAATGTCGACCCATGCTTCTTCTCTGCTCCTACTCCATTCCCATGCTCTATTTTGTTCTCTAGACTCATCTGTTTTAATGATTTATCACCTAGGGTTATGGTGTGAAATCATTAAAATAGAGGGCTAGAGAGAGTGAAAGGAAAGGGTATGTGAAGGTAGGTTTAGGGGAGAAATGGTGTGGTGTACGGTGGCGGACATGGTGTTCGGTGGAGAAGGTGGTACGGGCAGAGAGGAAGAAAGAGAAGGAGAAGTGAAAATATTAGGGTTTCTTCATTTTTTTGGGTTATATATCCTAGGGTTGTTTTGGTGTGAGGCGAGTTCATCGATTTTTGATGTTCAGCGAGACTAAGCCGTGAGATGTGGAGCTGGTAGGTAGATCGGACGGTGATTCGGAGGCAAGCGAGGAGCGACCGTCGGATGAAGGGATACAACGAAACGAACGGTACTTGATGGAGTTAGGTACTGTAGTGTAAGGCGGAGATATCAAACTTCGATGCACAGAAAGGGAGCAACCGTTGGATTCAACTACCATCTAATCTGAAGGCTTGGAATTTCAGCGCTGTGGTGCTTGGCAGAGACTTCAGATTTTGATGCTCTATGAAGGAGCAACCATCGGATGCTTCTGAGAACTGATCTGATGGCTGAGAACGGAGGCGTTTTTGTGTGTAGAAAATGAGGTTGTGCGCACCATTCTTCGCGGCTTCCTTGCGTGATTTCTCCCGGCTTTTCACTACTTTTCTGCTCTTTTTGCTCCGCAAGTCATCTAGACTTTATTTATTACCTAAAAATGCAAAATATTTATTCTTGAAAACAATGAAAATACAGAATATGGGATAAAATGTAGAATTAATGCACAAAAGATGAGTTAAATGCCAACAAAAAGGGATAAATATATACAATATTTGGCACTCATCACTTACATGTACAACAAGGCTGTTAATACTGGAATGGATAAGCTTTTTTCAGTGGCAATCGGATATAAGGAAACCACGAGGGAATACACCAACAGATGGCACAAGGTCTGCCAAGCCATAGGAAGTGTGGACCCGGTGGTAAGTATCAACTTCTACAAGTGGGGATTAGACCGAATGAGTCCACTCTTTGTTGAGATTCATGGAAGCGTGCCCAAGACATAGGGGGATCTTCGAATAATTATTGAAAAATACACTCGTCTTGAAGAAATCCAGCGTGAAAACCCGAGGGTGTACCCACAGAGAACTCACCGTACGAATTCCGCAGAACAAACCACTGGAACCAAAAGGAATTGCTCGGTGGAACGACCCCACGAAGATAGGAAAGAACGAAGGGACGAAAGGCGAAAAGACGATCGGAAGTTCGAAGATCAAGTTTACACAAAGCTCAATGCTAGCTATGCTCGGATCCTGCGAGAGGTCAAAGGAAGGGAAAATCTGGAATGGCCATGGTCTAAGGGAAAACAACCCCCAAGAACCGAGAAATCCAAAGATTAATGTGAATACCACTATTTCAACGGGCACCAGACCGAAAAGTGTAAAAACCTCAAAATAATGATCCAGAAATTAATTGATGCGGGCGAGCTCAAGCATTACATACGAAAGGATGTCGCAGAGGATAGATCTAAACGAACCAAGCCAGTCCAACTTCCATAAGGGAACCGCACAATCAACACCATCTCATGTTCTGAAACCGCAGGGCCCTCACTTACAGCACAGATAGGAAAGAGGTTACGGAAGAAGTTCGAGGACCGATGCGAATTGTATAAGATCGATGGGATGGAGGTGGACGAACATGAAGAGTGGATGGACTCACCTATTATCTTCGATGATGAAGATATCGACGAAGATATGGAAGACCATAACGACCCCTTGGTCCTCACACTACCCGTGGCTGGATGTAACCTTAAAAAGATCCTCATAGACGGGCGGAGCTCAGTGAACGTTCTATTCTACGATGCATTCAAACGAATGAAGCTCCATGAAGAACAGCTAATGACCTCTTATTACACCATCTACGGATTTAATGGAGCACCCACGAAGCCCTTGGGAGACATCGTGTTGCAGGTTGACGCTGGACCCATGAAAGTAGAAACACGGTTCAGCGTAGTAGACGCCCCGTCCCCCTACAATGCCATCATTGGACGAAAATGGTTACATAAACTCAAGGGGGTGGCGGCAACGTACTACCAATATCTCAGATTCCCTACACCTGAGGGAGTAATGGAAATCAAGGGAGATCGGGTCTCTGCAAGAGAGTGCCAAGCCACTCAGGATCGCATCAACAACGAACAAGAAAAGCAACACAAAACCCGAAGACTTAAAAATAAAGAAGCTGCGAAAGAGAAGGCCATAGACCAATTCCTCAAGGAAACTACAGGAAGGGATTTGACCAAAGATGATAATGTCCTGAACACAGAGAAAAGTACTTCAGCAGCCAACGCTGGACAGAAACATACCAAGTAGCAATTAAAGAACGCCCCATTCCTCGGGAATCCGAAGCCGGTTTTCACGCCAGTAGAGCCCGTAAAAGAAATCAACATAGGAACGGAGGAAAACCCGAAGATGATCAAAGTAGGGACCATAATGGACGAAAAGAGAGAAGATTCCCTGACCAAGTTACTTAAAGAATACGCAGATGTATTCTCCTGGAAATTAGGAGATATGCCTGGGATTTACCCAAAAATAATCCAACATGAGCTGCGCATCAAACCAGGCACGCCACCTTTCAGACAGAAAATAAGAAAAGTCGCGCCGGAATATCATAAGGCAGTGGAAAAAGAACTTCGGAAACTACTAGACGCAGGTTTCATCAAGGAGGTCAAGTACCCTACGTGGATCTCAAATATGGTCGTCGTTCCTAATAAAAATGGGGGGGTTAGGATATGCATCGATTTCACTAACCTCAACAAAGCATGTCCAAAGGATAGCTATCCATTGCCAAGCATAGACCAGCTGGTAGAAGCAGTAGAAGGATATGAAGAACTGTCATTCATGGATGGACATTCTGGCTACAACCAAGTGGCCCTGGCAGAAGAGGATCAGCCACACACAGCGTTCTACACACCACATGGTCTTTATTGCTACACTAGAATGCCTTTCGGACTTCGAAACGCAGGGGCAACATACCAAAGAATGGTCGATGCTATTTTCAGGCCATGGATTGGAAGCACCTTAGAAGTCTACGTTTACGATATGCTCGTCAAAAGCAAGCTGCGCAAAGATCACCACAAGGATCTGAGAGACATCTTCGAAGCAATGAGGAAACACCGCATGAAAGTAAATCCAGAGAAATGTACTTTCGGTGTCACCTCAGGGAAATTCCTCGGGTATTTGGTAGCAAAAAGGGGCATCGAGGTAGACCCAGTGAAGATTCAGGCCATAGTAGAAATGTCATCCCCAAAGAATTTAAAAGAAGTTCAGAAGCTCAATGGGTCCATAGCAGCCTGGGCAGATTTATTGCCCGATCTTCGGACAAATGCAGACATTTCTTCAATATTCTCAAAAAAGGGATCAAGTTTGAATGGACCGCAGAATGCAAAGAAGCCTTCCAAAAAATCAAAGAACACCTAGCTTCGATTCCGATCCTGCAGAAGCCGGATCCTGATGAGGTTTTGGCATTATACATAGCAGCAACCGAAGACGCAGTCAGCGCAGTGTTGGTCAAAACCAATACGAAGATAGAACAACCTATCTATTACGTCAGTAAGACCCTCAATTCTGCGGAAAGGAACTACACAAAGATCGAACAGCTTATCCTAGCATTGGTATGGGCTACTCAAAAGCTGAGAACCTACTTCCTAACTCACTTCGTCCGGGTCCCATGCAAAGCACCACTGGAAGCAGTCCTCAAAAGCGCGGGAAAAACGGGCAGAATAGCCAAGTGGAACACCCACCTGGACCAATTCAACATCATTCATGAAATTCAACATTCTCGAAAATCCCAAGTTTTGTTGGATTTCTTAGCAGACCTTCCCCTGGACAACGACGATGAGATCAATGGAATACCAGAAGCCTAGGAAGAAAGCAAGGATCCAATGGATATCCTCGAACCCTCGAGTCAAAGACAATGGGAAGTCTTCGTCGACGGTTCCAAAAATAAGGAAGGAGCAGGAATAAGCATTGTCATCACCACCCCAACCGGAGAAAGGATTGTACAGGCACTCAGGTTAGAATTCAAAGAGCATACCGACAACATCGTCGAATACGAGGCAGTCGTACATGCCCTCCGAATAATAATAGAGATCCAATGAACAGCAGCGTCTTCGTTATCAGCAACCCCGAGCACATCCAAATCGTCATTGGGGGAAAGTAGAGAGAAGTCCTCAGGAAAATCGAGGGCATCGTCGAAGAACTCCCCTGTGGAATACATCCGGTCAAAAGAAAACTCTTGAGAAAGAGTGGGGAGAGTATCCGCGGCATCACCAGCAGGGACAAAAATATCACCATTAACACCGCCATCAGCTACCACGGCGTTGTTTCTCCCTTAATCACCATCATGACCCGCACGGACCTCTTCTTAGACATTGAGAGGGGAAGTATCAGTACGTTCCTCCCCATATGTAATCTCCTCATCCTCAGAAAACTCTTCGTTCACCGGACTGGTAACTTCTTCATGAGCCTCAACCTCACCCATCATAATGGTAGAAGACTGCTTTGACTTAATCTTTTTCTTCTTCGACACCTGAACCAACACCACAAAAAGAGTTATTTTTCCCCGAACAGTTGAATTTCTAAAGAAGGAAAAGCGCAGCTAGAAACCGCACACCTGGGCAGTCGAGGCACTCCTCGGTGGAAGTATAGCACCAGAACCTTCCTCCTCGTCTCCCTCAACGACGTCAAGGGCATAAGGAATATTCATACCTGAGAAGTTTAAACGCCAGGGACAGAAATCTCCATAACGAGCAGGAGGAGATTCACGTGGCCTGCTACTCTCAGTAGGACACCAACCACGTGGACCGGGAATCCAACCGTACACCCAAGGACCAACAACTTCGATAACGGTAGCGTGCCACTCGTAGTCATGGTCGCGCTTGATCCTCTCGCGTGCCGGAAAAAGTTTCCGCTGACTAGACCCTTCCGTGCCGGGAACATACTTCAGCATGGCATCGCTGACCTCATTTAACAGAAGAATTTCGCCCCGAGGAGCAGCAAGATTCCGAAGGCTAACACTCCACGGCTTACGGTTCCTACTATTGACGTAATCACCGAAGGAGTTATTGAAATTCTCAGGAGTATACCATTCCTTCTCCGTGGGATTGGGAACGTAACAAGTCATTGTCGTCTCTCCCTTACTCCGCAGATAGCACTCCCTCAGTGCACGGAGATAATTCCCCCATAGTTGCGATACAGAACGGCTGTGAGTATTGGTGGAAGAGCCTTCACGACTAGCAAGCACATCATAGTATAAGGAATCACCTTACTTGTATAACGGAAGCATAAGACCAGCTTCGAACGCTCCAACCATAGTCAACAAATGAAATTTATCGAACTCATACCTTGAGATAAGCTCATAAGTAATATCATCCTCAGGGGCATAGAAAGGAACCTCTAAGGCTTGAAGCTCATGCTTTTCCTTGAATATTTCGAGATCAATATGCTTGAACGTTACTTTTTTCTTGCTGACCGAAACGCTGCGTGTAATGACCCGTCCCTCCACCGATACTGTCCCCACTTAGCCACTGCGGTTATCCGGCAGTGTGGGGTTTTCAACGGGCATCGCTGCGGTAATCCAGCAGTAACTTCCCGGATGGTCACCCATCCCTGGATTGCTCCCGCCCGAGCACGCTTAACTGCAGAGTTTTCTGCCAACTCTGGAGCCAATTGTGCTGAAAAGGCCTCGGTGTTAGGGAAGGACAAATCATTACTTATATTCCATTCGGCCAACCACTGCCGAATATCGGGGTATTACAATACCACCACCTTAAATTGGAGCCGTCCTCGGCTCCAGAATATATTCGCAAGCTCAGATCTCCGACGTTCCCTACCCCTCATGAGAAGCACCTGGAACAACCCCGTCCAGCGTACCTTCTCACCCTCGGCAGGTGAACCGTCGTCGGCTCTGATACCATTTGTAATGACCCGTCCCTCCACCGATACTGTCCCCACTTAGCCACTGCGGTTATCCGGCAGTGTGGGGTTTTCAACGGGCATCGCTGCGGTAATCCAGCAGTAACTTCCCGGATGGTCACCCATCCCCGGATTGCTCCCGCCCGAGCACGCTTAACTGCAGAGTTTTCTGCCAACTATGGAGCCAATTGTGCTGAAAAGGCCTCGGTGTTAGGGAAGGACAAATCATTACTTATATTCCATTCGGCCAACCACTGCCGAATATCGGGGTATTACACTGCGTATCAATGGGGCAGCCTCATCCTCCTCGGCGGGACCGGATGAACCAATGAAAGCCTCGGAAGCCTTTCTCTTCAAAGAAGGATTTTTTGAAGACTCAGCCCTCGGAACACCACCTTTGGTATTCTTCCCTTTAAAAGAACTTATAGGAGGGGGCGGCAGATGACGCTCGGGATCTACAGAACGTAGAGGAGGAACATCAAAAGCGACAGCACGAGTCGGTGGCTGCGTACTCCTAACATCATCATGAGGACGAGACACCGCGCGATCGACAACTATTCGAGACCCAGAAGGATTTGTCGAAGGAAACTCTTCCCTAGAAGATGAGGCCTTCGCCCCAGAAGAAACTCGATTTCTACGAACATCATCTTGAGACTCTCTACGCGGAGGAGATCTCGATAGACCAGAACTAGGAGTCTGATAAGGAAGCCGCGGACGGTCAGACATGGCTGCGAAAAGATTAATCATAAACAAGTCAAAAACAAACAAAAGGACATCATAAGATCAAAAAATCCACATAAATAGCAATCCACACACGATAACGCAGAAACCTTAAAATTAGCATACATGCTCGAAACTCCCTAAATCACTACCCTGAAAGGCTCAAGCAAAACAATGGCTCCTTGATTTAAGACGAAGAACAGGGGAAAACTAGCATGCAAGCATTAAAAGAAGTTCTTCATCACAAACAAGGGACAACAGTAGCAGAAAATTTACAAATCAACATAACGTAAAACAGTGGAAACAAAGAAAATAAAAAACTTACCAGCAAAAACAGCAGCAGAAAGAACAAATCAGAAATAAAGAGAAGGCAAGTGTGATTAATGCTAAGGCGGAGAGAATTTAAGGACTAAAGAATGAAGACTGACAGAGAATATAAATGAAGACTGACAGAGAATTTAAGGGCTGAAGAACAAGGAATGAAGAGCAAGGAATGAAGACGGAGAGAATGAAATTAATTTTTCTCTCTTCCTTAATATACTCGAAAGAAATAGGAGGAAGTTAAGAGAGGAATGGGAAACGTGCCCATTAAATGAGCAATTAATGCACGAATAAAGAAACATGCCCAAGTATCTAGGAGAAGTTATTAGGAGAGAGGAATAATATGTAACGACTATTTTCTTCAATGCTCCCGCTAAACACTCAAGCCCGAAGAAAAGGGGCAAATTGTGTGCACATATTTCATCATCAAACACGTGTATATAGGAACATACGTGGAGAGCATGCGTACAAAGTCATCAAAGCATGATGACATGTGCCCACAACCAAGATGCCCATCCCGCCGACGTTGGATCGTTGCCCGAACAAATCTAAGGGCAGAAGTTAAAGGATGTTCCGGTAACACGCTGTACTGCGGAGCACCAAATAACTCCCAAAGAGTTACTTTATCTCATCCCCAAAAGAATCTAAGATCAACGTTGGAGAGAAGATGTACTGACATAGACGCGACAGAGGAAGAGAAGACTTGCCTGACACGAGCAGGCGCCTCAACTACCCGCATTAAACACTCTGAGCAGCATACGTGTCGATCAACCCGTGGAACGAACGAGGATGACTCTGCGTGATGAAGTTACGAACGAATACCCCTGCGTGATGGACACAAAACACAAGAAGATAAGGTTCCAACGGCCTTCAGAGGTAGGTCCCACACTCTAACCCTATAAATACCCCCTCTCCACCAAGAGTAAAGGGATCGAAAAAACGGGGGAAGGAGAGAGAGAAAAGATTGTAAGTGTAAGTTAGTCCTTTACAATAGATAGACCAATGTAAACTACAAAGTCACTCGACTATCTTTGTAACCATCAAGTACATAGTGAAACAACAACCCCGTGGATGTAGGCCTTAGTGCTGAACCACGTATATCCCGGTCTCATTTACACTTCAACACTTTATTTTTGTCTAACGCTTCATGAGTTTTACTTTTATTCTTCGTTTTCTTTATCTTCCCATGCGTAAACGCCACTCGCAGTATTCTTAGATGAGGCTATGATAAACCCGAAGGTTTTGAGCCAAGGAATCAATGCCATTGTATTATCAGCACGAGTTGTTACCCAGAGTTTGAATATTTTTTGTGAACATATAGATGCCTACGTGATTTACGTGTTCACACTCATATCGTGATTGCTAACCTAATTGACTCGTTGTTGCAGATAAACTACGACGCCAAAATTACATTGCAGTGATTCACGACTATCTCGTACAGCTTAACTCGGAGCAATCACATCGTATAGCTCAGTCTAGAGCACCATTCTCGGATACAAATACAAGCTCAACTGATATCGGACTCAATTCATATCGGAGCAACAATCTCGTCTAGACAACGAAAAAGCCCATCCCACAACGGACCAGGAGCGATATGTGAACAAAAGTCACATTATGACAGCGATATTGGACTCCACAGTTCGTTTACGAGCACGAACTCGGAAAAGAAATTGTCACCAAATCTTCTCGGATTCATAAGCTCATCTCAGAGCAACAAATCGGATAACAAACTATCCTACCCCTATTTACTATTTACTTTTGATTATTGCTCTGAAGTAAAGGAGTCTTGATAAATTTCATGATCAACAGGTGTATTACAGAGTCAATCAGACCAATCATCTCGCACTACTCAGCTATGAGCATCAACCCCACATGAGTTAGATCGGAAAGCCACCTGTTGTTATGCATAAGATGTTATGCAGTATGCATAAGATGTTATGCAGTCAATATTGGATATGCATAAGATGTTATGCAGTTAAACAATGTGTGATGCAGGGTATGTGTTGTTAACTAAACAGGTTAAAGAAGAAACACAGTTTAACGTGGTTCGGCTATAGCCTACGTCCACGGGAGAAGAATGATTAGGGTTTCTTATTATCAATGGAGGTTTTACAAGACGTGTATACATGCCACATATTCGTATAGATAGCAACATATATAGAGAATATTTTCTTGCAGTGTAAGCCAATCATAAATAGAGAAACCAAATATTCTCCTTTGTTCCAACACTCTCCCTCAAGTTGGTGCGAAGATATCAATGGAGCCCAACTTGGATAGAATTCCATTGAATTGCTTGACAGGTAAACCCTTAGTAAAAACATCTGCCAGTTGTTGATGATTACGAACGAAGGGAGTGCATATTACTTTGGCCAATACCTTCTCTCTAACAAAATGACAATCCACTTCTATGTTCTTTGTACGCTCATGAAAGGTGGGATTTGATGCGATTTGTATCGCTGCTTGATTGCCACAGAACATCTTAGCTGGTTGAGGTGACAAAAAAACCAAATCTTTAAGTAATGATCGCAGCCAAATAATCTCACATGTTGTTGAAGCCATGGCTCTGTATTCTGCTTCAACACTTGATCGAGAAACAACATTTTGTTTCTTGCTTCTCCATGTAACCAGATTACCACCAAAAAGTATGCAATACCCTGTTATTGATTTACGATCAACTGGACATCCAGCATAATCAGCATCTGAATATGTTGTTATACAGTAGCTAGAAATTGAATAGGCTTCATTCTTTGTCATCAAAACTCCTCTTCCTGGTGATCCTTTTAAATACTGTAGAATCCTACTTACTGCATTCAAATGTTTAACACGAGGTGTATGCATATAACGACTGACTAAGCTTACTGCATGTGCTATGTCAGGTCTGGTAACAGTGAGATAAATTAACTTGCCTACTAACCTTTGATATGACCCAATGTGACTTAACAAATCACCATCATTATCAAGTTTGTTTCCATTTTCTGTAGGAGTATCACAAGGCTTTACTCCCATTTTTCCTGTAGCCTTCAGCAGGTCCAACACATATTTTCTTTGATTCAGAAAAATACCCTTCTTTGAGTAAGCAACTTCTAATCCCAGGAAATACTTCAGTATTCCTAAATCCTTGATGTCAAATCTGGAATGAAGCATTGCTTTAAGATTTCTAATTTCTTGTTGATTGTCTCCTGTAATCACAAGGTCATCAACATACACTAGAACTATAGTTGTACCGAGATTACTTCTTTTAATAAACAAGGAAGAATCGGCAGAGCTCCTTTTGAACTTATTATGGATGAGTACTGAACTTAGCTTTGCATACCATGCACGTGGTGATTGCTTTAAACCATATATTGCCTTCTCAAGCTTGCAAACCATATTGCTCTCTCCTTCTCGAGGGTGTCCAGGTGGTATACTCATATATACCTCTTCTTCTAGATCACCTTGTAAGAATGCATTCTTCACATCCATTTGAAATAATTTCAAATCTTTATTAACTGAAAGAGACATAAGAACACGAAACGTATTCATCTTTGCAACTGGTGCAAAGGTTTCTGTGTAGTCTTCTCCATATCTCTGAGTAAAACCTCTTGCCACTAATCTTGCCTTATAACGCTCGTCAGTTCCATCACTTCTGTATTTAATTTTGTACACCCATCTACATCCAACAGTCTTCTTCCCGGGAGGGAACTTGAAAATACTGTATGTATTATTTACATCTAAGGCACGCAACTCATTCTCCATTGGTGCCCTCCATTTTGGATTAGACTTTTATTCATTGTAGTTTTTAGGTTCTTGATGACTGGATATAACACTTAGAAATGCAGAGTGTGACGAACCTACATGATCATAAGTTAAATGTGCTTGTATAGGATGCGCAGCGGAATGATATGTAAAGAAATATTTGTATTTCTCTGGAGCCTTCTTCTCACGACTTGAGGTTCTGATAATTGGTACCACTGGTTGATGATCTTGTGGAACCATAACCTCACTTTATGGAACTTGATGCAGCACATCTTGTAGTCATGTATTATCACCAGTAACACTAACATTATTGTCTGAAGCTTCTTCATGAACTTCTTCATTATGCACATCCAACACTGCATTAGGTACGTCCACCGACTCTACTCCATCACCATTATCTCTGTGGGAATTTGTTGCAGTAGGTATCTCATTAATAACTGGAAGTGGTGCCAAATCTGTATAACACTCCCCCTGTGACCGACTGCCAGAATCACACTGAAAATAAGTCACTGTTTCATCAAACACAACATCACGAGAAATCTGTAGCTTTCTAGTGGGTGGATGATAACAAATATATCCTTTCTTTGTAGATGAGTAACCAAAGAACACACACTTAGTTTCCCATGAATCCAGTTTATCACGATGCTTACCCTGTAAATGTACATAACAAACACAACCGAAAACTCTGAGATGAAAAATGCCAGGCTGATGCTGTTTTAAAACCTCTAATGGAGACTTGAACTCAAGCACACGACTAGGCAGACGATTGATCAAGTAAGTGGACGTCAGAGAAACATGAGACCAGAATTTCTTTGGAACATGCATCTGAATCATAAGAGCACGGGTTGTTTCCAGAATATGACGAAGTTTCCTTTCAACAACACCATTTTGCTGTGAAGTACCAACACAACTAGTTTGATGGATAATACCATGACTACGCAAATAACCTGGAAGAGGGCCTTTGACAAACTCAGTGCCATTATCTGATCTAAAAATTTTAACCTGTGCATCAAATTGGTTGCGTATCATACAATGAAAATCCGCAAATACAGATGAAACATCAGTTTTGGATTTGAGTAAATAGATCCATGTAGCACGTGACCAATCATCTATAAAGATAACAAAATATTTATACCCATCATAAGCATCAATTGGAGCAGGACCCCATAAATCAGAATGAATTAATTCAAAAGGCATTGTAGCTCGAGTCACGGAGTTAGGAAATCGAAAACGAGATTGTTTAGAAAACTGGAAAACATCACAGACTTGAGACTGAACAGAAAATGTGGAAAAAATCCTAGACAAAACACGACTGGAAGGATGTCCAAGTCTTTGATGATAAAGAAACTGCGGAGTTGATCTTTGAGTGAGACATGCCATGTCACTAGAGCGTAACAGGTACAATCCATGAGAAAAGATGCCTCTACCAATCGTCTTCTTCGTCTTTCGATCCTGAAAGATGACCGAGGTATGGGTAAATGTAACATCACAATTCAGAGAATTAGTGATTTGACCAACAGATAACAACTGAGTAGGAAACGAGGGAACAACAAGTGCATTAGATGGCGGACAATATGGAAAAAATGCACTCCCACTGCCAATCACATGAGAAGTATATCCATTAGCAACAGACACATTTTTATAAGGGCTACGAATAAATGCATGAACGGACGAAGGATCATTTGCCATATGATCTGTAGCTCCTGAATCAATAATCCAAACATGGCGGTTGGAAACAGGCGTAGTAAGAAAGGCGAGAAGGTTACCTGAAGTATGGTTGGACTTGCGCTCATTCTTATTACCCAACTGGTGAAAGAAATCTTTCAACTGGTCTATAGTAAAGGATGAATTATCAGCTACAGCAGCTCGAGCAAGCTTATTTTTGTCAAAATTAGCTTTAAGATGAGGATAAATATCCCAACAACGATCCTTGGTGTGACCAGTTTTATTACAATGATCACAATGAAAAACTTCTCTCTTACCCTTAGCACGAGAATTCTTGTCCTTATCAAATGGCATGGCTCTGCGTTTATCATCTCTGGAGCTCAGAAGAGCACTGGATTCAGCAGCATCCAGGTCTACAATGCTTTTAGAAACAGGATTCATAACTTTCTTACGTGTCTCTTCACGCTGCACAGTCGCCAGACACTAGACAAACTTGGCAATTCAGCACTCATGAGAATTGTGCTTCTAAGAGATTCATACTCTGATGTGAGGCTACTGAGCACATCAAAAATTTTATCCTCCTCAACCCTCTTCAAGAGAATTTTGGCATCAGTTGTATGAGGACGATATGTATCCAGTTCATCCCACTTCTTTTTTAAATAACCAAAATGCTCAGTAAAACTTTTCGTACCTTGTGCAGCCTCAGCAATCTCACGTTTCAGCTCAAACACCCGAGCAGCATTATTCCGTAAACCATACAGACTAGCAACAGACTTGCACAAATCCTTTGCAGATTCTGAAAACGAGAAAGTTTCAGAAATATGTGGTTCCATCGACTGGAGCAGCCACGTGCGAACCAGTTGATCATCAGCAATCCAATCTTCATACTTTGGATCTTTAGAATATGGACAAGTATTATTCTCACCAATATTCCCAGATTTTCTTTTACCCCCAAGAGCAAGAGCAGCAGCCCTAGACCAGCTGACATAATTGACATCGTTCAGCAAGACAGAGGTTAATCGCAAACTAGTATTATGATCTGATTGTGCCATAATAAACACACAGAGAAATGAAACTTGATTACAGAGAAAGGGCCAGGATCATTAACGATCCCCTGATACCATGTTTTTATGCATAAGATGTTATGCAGTCAATATTGGATCTGCATAAGATGTTATGCAGTTAAACAATGTGTGATGCAGGGTATGTGTTGTTAACTAAACAGGTTAAAGAAGAAACACAGTTTAACGTGGTTCGGCTATAGCCTACGTCCACGGGAGAAGAATGATTAGGGTTTCTTATTATCAATGGAGGTTTTACAAGACGTCTATATATATATATATATATATATATATATATATATATATATTCTATACATGCCACATATTCGTATAGATAGCAACATATCTAGAGAATATTTTCTTGCAGTGTAAGCCAATCATAAATAGAGAAACCAAATATTCTCCTTTATTCCAACACCACCTCTTTACCAACTCGTGAAGAAGCAATCAACACGATGGGAGTCAGTCAGAGCATGATCTCAGACTCACCAGTCATCGGTCTAGAAGCACGAACTCTGATCACAGGAGGTTATCGGATGCGAGCACGATCTACTCGGGCTCACATGATGTTCAACCAGAGCATGAGCTCGGACTACCCAAGTGAATGGAGCACGAACTCGAGCTCAACAGTCCCTCTCCGAGCACCAACTCGGATAACATTCCTCTCTTACCTTATCCCTTGATTTCTTTTAAATAGCTAGATATGCCTAAATGCTTTGAATCAAGAGAAATTTAATACATTTCATGACCAACAGGTACATGATAACATACTATACAACATGACTCTTCCATGGCGCCCATTTTAGACGGTCATTTCAAGACCAATAATTGTATGCTATCAAAAGCAATCATCTCAGATCATCACGATGATGCATGCGTGCTCGCCAAGCTCACCACTAGAGCTACAGATCCAAACAGGAGAAATTCTTATCTCTTTATTTTTGAAATTTATTATATTGCATGACTTCTTAAACAGAAGAATCCAGACAATCAAGTCTGAATATACATGTTTAATTAAAAGCTCATAAGCTACAATAGAAATCACTATTTTTTGAATTATGACAAAATAACTTGTCTTTAGCTTTATTAAAATGGCTACTAACCTTCAAATGAAGTTCGCAGGGGCTGGAGTAAATCGCCGATGCAAAGAAACAATGGACACGATCCACTAAGCTACTATTTAGCTTAACAGCAGGGGCTAAGTATCTCTAGTCTCAAAGACTTAATTTTACATATACTTGTATAAGTAATTGAATAGTGCAGAATTGCATGATAATGTTGCTCTAAGTGACACCTTATTAGAGGGGTTAAATAGAACCACTTAAATGAATTGAATGCTTTAGAAGTAAACTTTTGCATCGTTATAATACAATATAATTGCTTGCCTTAGAACGAGCAACACCAACTCGGTAATAAAGAGTAGTATGCCATCAGTGCATGTCATTGCATCTCGAATATAATATATAGAAGCTCTAAGTATCCAATTCATGAATGATAAATATTCGCATAATAATGTGGTAGTTAAAGAACCATCTTACTGTATTCAGTAATGTTCACAAATAAGAAATATGTTAATGTAATTTAACATGCCATTCAAATATAATTATCATAATATAATACGCAGAAAATGCTTTACATGCTTAATGCATTCATTTCGGATCGGTCATGATAGTGCATCCGAGCTCGCCAAGTTCATGATTTAGCTTGCAAATATTGTTCATAACAGGGGACATCTTATCTCTTTATCTTTAGATTTATCATTTTATATAAATGAACTAAATATGCCTAGTCATTGACTTGAAGCATAATCATAGATAACTATGCTTTGTCTACTGTTATTAACCAGTAATTGAAATTTCCTGGGGCAAAAATCAACCTCATGACGAAGGCTACAAAGCTGAAGGACGATACGATCTCCTACCTTTCTTGCCAGTCTAAGGACAAAAAGGGCACTTTCTAACTCATATATTGAATATACATATGCCTAACCAAGGCACAATTTTGCTTAAGAGCAAGCTAAGAAAATAGCTAGTCGCAAAGACTCAAGCCGATATACATATCGCACTGGTACATCCAGAATTAGGTGCCGCAATATAGGGCACCTGCTCCACAACGAGCATCACTATAAATGAGAATGTGACATCATATCGCATAAGAATGAACAGAAAATGTTTACATAAAGTAAATACTCTAGAATTAATGAATGCTTTAACGTTAAATATGATGTATTAATATTTCATGTTTTGCAGCAAATCTCTATAGGGAGAATTCAGTTAAGTCGGATTAATTATCCACATTAAGTTAGGTCGGATTAGTTGAAATCTGCATAAAGGAATGCTTATCATGCACTAAGGTTAGAGTCGGATTAGTCGTAATCCGCAATAAAGCTATTATTGTATTTCTTTCTTTTTGCAGGTACACTTGATGTGTGTAAGGTACATCTGCTGGTTATATATATATATGTGTTTTCCTGCAGGGTTAAATGTTGTATCATACATACGTCCTCTTGTTCTATATGTATGTGTTTGCTTGCAGGGACATTTAATGAATATTGAATGAATGTGATATAAATATCTTCCTCTTGTCATATTTGTGTTTTCCTGCAGGGTAACTTAGTGTTCTTAATATGAAATTTGTCCATCATGGATGGTAATTGGAGCATGATCCCCACCCGAGAAAACATCTTCTCGAGATGGTAATTGGGGCAAGATCCCCATCCGAGAAAACATATTCTCGAGACCATCACGAATGGTATCTGGGTAAGCCAAACCCTATGCGAGGAAACATCTCCTCAAGACCATCACGAATGGTAAGGTGCTGGCCACACCATTCCATCCTCAAACAAGATGATGCGAGCAATGCTCAAGCTACCCAAGACGGACACATTGACCTAGGGTAATGCCATCTCGACCACGAGTCAGATGATGTCATGTACTTCAGGATATACCCTGTAGTTCACTCACTTTAGGCTGAAGTATGAATCAACTATCAGAGGTATCTCCCTCACTCTAGTTAGTGCCACGAGCCGACTATGGGGCAGAAGTATTCCTAAAGAGAAGCACTATATATAATTTACGAATATATGTTCAATAAGGACACATATTAGGCATCAGAAGGATCCTTGAAATCCTCTCGACTTGTATTGTAAGAGGTTATCTAGCCAAATGGAAGCTGATCACTTCTCGGCCTTATATCCCATAACTTGTCCAAGGACGAAAGGGATACCACTATGGTGTGACCCTCATATAAGTGCAAACAAAATTGTGTCAAGGTACAAGCTACAAGTAGTAGCATTATAAATCCGAAAATGGAGTTAGGGGCAAAACCTTGACTTTGTCTTTCAAAAGCTATAAGCTTTCAAAAACCAAAGGGGGCAGTGCATACCCTCAGTACCTTCAAGAAAGGTTTAGATCACAAATTGAGGCAATCTGTAAGCCCTCAGGGAAGGACTTCGGATTACAATCCAAAGACATTTTGAGTCCCCAAAGACACAAGCCTCCAACTGGAGCACGAAGTAAGACCTCAGACTCCTCTCCGAAGGCATTCAACAAAATCTTACGTCCACACGATTCAAGGCAAATAGTAAGTCCTCGGGGCAAGGCTTCGGACTACCATCCGAAGACATTTTGAGTCCCCACAGATATGAGAATCTGATATATCTCGGAACCAAAACAAGACCTCGGACCACCATCCGAAGGCATCTGATAAATCTTATAGCAGCACGATTTGAGGCATTTAGTAAGCCCTCGGAGCATGACCTCGGACTGCAATCTCAAAGTCATTTGGCAAGACCCCACAGCGATGTGTCACACGCATAAGACTTTTTACACCAGTAAAAAGCTACAGGATTCAAAGTTTATCTATCCTCAGCTTATCTCAATTTATTTCATTTCATGGAGTTTATTTTGGATTTGTTCCAAAACTTATCCTCTCAAATGATAGCAGGAGCATATATATTGGAATAAGGAAAAACCCTCATCCCTAGGAGCAAGGAGCAAGCACAAATGCAAAGGAAATCAGCCAATTGTGAACAAAGCTAAGTATTACCTTTATTTAGGAACTATTTTACTGCACATACCATTAATTCTGCCCACAAAAAGCTCAATAACTTAATATATAACATAAATAGTTTTGATATTCCTATACACAGATCATTCATACCATAAGCATGCTTAATGATACCCAATATCTTATTCTATCTTATCAAATGCAAGACTTTGAACTGTTCTTATCTCTTACAACTATAATACTTGATTACTATAATGTTTATGAAGCAAAGTAAATCTTAAACTTATATTACTGAAATATAGAAATTACTACTCTCTCTTGAGAAACAGGTACCCATGATGGTCCCGAGAAGCACTACACGACAAGTCGTCAAGAACTGATGCCAACCAAGCCAGACAGAGCTGGAGCACAAACTGCCTAGGAGCAAGCACAACGATCACGAGCATAAGGACTGCCTCAGAACTTCACACAAGAACAGGGGAAAGTATTAATACTTTTAAAAGTTGGTTATAATCTTCTGCGAAGTTCCTTCAGCAACAAAGAGCCAGGAAGCTCGGTACCACACACCACCAACAGAAGTCATGAACCAACTCCAGCAAAAAATCAAAGACCAAGAATTGAGAGCGGCCTCGCACTGTTACTCGGAGTCGCAACTCGCACATCTACATCGTGTAGCACAGATCATGGATCGTGAAGCACAAGCATCGCAACAACCAACTCGGACGACCCCAACCAAACACTCTACAGAAGTGAAGCCTAACTACAAGCCAGATCGGAACCAAGCATGTTCAGAAATCTCGCTGAGCCACTTCTCTCGTCTTCAAAGCCATACCGAGGTTGATTTGCTAAAGGATTATTGTTCCAACAACCCTCAACCGAAGGAGCAAAATGTGAGGGCAAAATATTAACTCGCTACGTGGCGCAAGATTAGGAGTCGAAGTACCCTACTAAAATGTAACCAAATACACTATGTATACCCAACCACTTAGTCTTATCCCATCTAGTCATCCCTAGGGGCATATATGTAATTTAATGTAACCACCTACCTTATAAAACAGAAAGAGAAATAGGTTAGTAGGGATGGTCGGACAGACAAGGCTATTCCCCTCTCTCTCATTTGGCCTCCATAGGTCTTATTCTTCCCAAGAGCTCCATGAGAGCCTCTCAAATGGAGATCTTTTAAACACCTCACAACTTAGTGAAATCCGTGGAGGTAGGTCACAATTGACCGAACCACGTAAAAAGATCTGTCTCCCTTTACATTTCTGCACTTTATCTTCTTTTATGTGTGTTAATGTATGTTTTGATGGTTAAGATCATCATGGGTATAGGCATCAGAAAAGATGCAGCTACACTAACCTCTCCACCGGCCTATTTGTTGAGTCGTTCAATATACTTACATGAAATTTATCCAGACTGGAGTATGTAGCAACCATCCCAGATGTTATGTAAATTTCGGCGCCTCGCCTATATTTACTTAATATAAGTTCCTTTGAATGCCTTTTATTCTATGTTATCCGGCTGAACCCTTAATGTTGATATGGCATGACGATTTGTGTTCACTCGCAGCAGAGTAGCACGGATTTTCAAATATCAAGGATAAGGTCTTTGCATAAGGTGTTCAATCAGAAAAAGCATGTTGCTCTCTGGCAATGAACTTAAAAGTACTCTATGTCAACACATAGAATTCAATCAATTGCCCTGACTAACTTGTAGAAGTTAGGGTTTTGCGCCTCGCGCATTATATCAGACCTTGCTTGTCGAAATTAAACCTAGGAAAACTAGGTAATTAATCCTCCATGGATTAGCAGGTGCAAAACCTTGCTCAGAATCAGAAAACAGGGAGGCGCAGCAGCAAAGGGAGGCGTGGCCATGCCTTAGGCCAACTGGCGCCACTTACCATTAGCTACACCCCTTCCTAAACCGACCTTATTTCTCTCGACCAATCGTGTCGCCTAAATTAGCCTCGCGCACATAAGTTTTGGCTGGGCCCATACTTGCCGGCCCCACTTCTCATTGACCAATCAGGTCGCTTTAAAGCCTCCACACTCTCACCAGAAATGTATCCACGCCCATGCTTGACCGACCCTCTTTTAATCGACCAATCAGGTCGCTCTAAAGCCACCATACTTTCACCAGAAATGTAGCCGCGCCTTATGTTTGGCCGGCCTCTTTCCTTGGCCAATCAAGTCACTCTGAACTTACCACCATACTTTAAAGGCCAAACGCACTCTGCCACACCAACATTCTGGCAATCCAAACACGCCTTACCACAACAACATATTGATCGACATGCCAACATGCCAATCCGCCGCGTAGCATGCCACTTTAGCCTTGGCCACGCCGCCAAGCCCTAATTCTTACCACGACGCCAAATCCTAGCCTTGGCCACTCCGCCAAGCCCTAATTCTTACCACGGCGCCAAATCCTAGCCTTAGCCACGCCGCCAAACCCTAATTCTTACCACGATACCAAATCCTAGCCTTGGCCACGCCGCCAAACCCTAATTCTTACCACGACACCAAATCCAAGCCTTGGCCACGCCGCCAAACCCTAATTTTACCACGACGCCGAATCCTAGCTTTGGCCACGCCGCCAAACCCTAATTTTGGCCACGAAGCCAAATCTTAGCGTTGGCCATGCTACAACGCCACAGGCGTGGCCGTGCCGCCATGCCACGACTACTAGTATGCCGCTATGCCACGACTACCAGTATGCCGCTATGCCACGACTACTAGCATGCCGTCATGTCACGGCTACGCCACTGGCATGTCGCCATTCCACGGCTACTAGCATGTCGCTATGCCACGGCTACTAGCATGCCGCTATGTTGCGGCTCCACCAGGAGCTACTATGGAAATGGCTTCACTTCGCTATACAACAAAATGCGTCTATAATCAATGGCCACGATTCCTCATGAGATGCAATCTCAACCAACCAAGTTCGCCACTAAACTGACGGACTTGCGTCAAGACCCAGGCAACCCGCTACGCCACGGCTACGCCAGGTGTCACTATGCTAATGGCACCACTTTGATACATAACAAATATGTGGCCATAATCAACGACTACCCTTCCTCATGACATGTAATCTCAGTCATACCAAGTTCGCCACCAAACTGACGGACTTGTGGCAAGTTTTAGGCGGCCAACCAAGGCAAGCCTAATAGCATCACATGATATTTTTCTATGGCAAAGTCTCTTGACTTTTTCTTGCCACACATAGCAAGCTGCTACACGTTTTCCAAGAAAACACTCGAGACATCAAACATGTCACAAACTGGGGGATACTCATCAGGGTATTGGTCTGGCGGTTTACAGCGTGCGGCGTGCAATGCGCCCGTTACAAGAAAGTGTCATGAAGTAGGACAATTAGTGGTGGTGAAAAGTAACGGTGTAAACAATTCATTACCTTCACCATGGAAGCGTAATGACTGACGGTTACACGAATTCACTTCCCTCATCATGGAAGCATAACTTCTGACGGTTACACGTTACTCTATTCTTCCACCACTCAATCGTTTCCACTTCCTACGAGACTAGGGTATGTTTCAATATGACTTGTATAAATAGGCTTCACATATTTTCACCAAACAACAAGTTTTGGTCGGCAACAACACAATATCTAGAAATCACCTGGTAGCTTTCCATTCTGCTAGACGGTTCTGCTTTCTGATACAAGTCATAAATAACCCCACCTTTAGAATCAACGATTGTGGTCTCAACACTCTCTTCGCTTCCCTCCCTAAGACCAACCATTCTCCTTCACCTTGTGACTGAAGCAAGCCTGGAACGGCCATTTCTTGATTTAGGCCAGGATTGTACAGATTGATCTCTCGAATCAAAAGTACTCCCGTGCAGTACATTGTTTAGGGTCTAGACTCGTTTCTCATCCACACACCCAAAATTACCAAAACCAGCAGAAACGGTTTTCACCCACAAACAATTTCCGATCACAGTGGGAGATTAATCTCTCGGTTGCAATACCATTTTCCAAATTCCAATTTCATTTTTTCAATCCCAATTTCAAGATGGTAGAGCTCGGGTCCGGGTCAGCAACAAACCTTGAAAACACTAGCGCTGAAATTATTCTCGGTACTAGCGTTCCTTATAATAGTGTTAATACGCCACCTGTCAACGCCAGCAACGCGGAGAATGTTCCTTCAGGCATTGCACCTTCGGTTACCAGAGCCAGAGCCACTGCCGCGGAAAATGTTCCTTTAAGTATTACACCTCCAGTCACCAGAGCCAGGGCCAAGAGCCGCTGCTACTCCATCAATACGAGAGACTAGGGGAGCCAGACTGAGACGATCCCATATTATCATTGCTGATTTGATGGAAACACATGAAGTTATTGCTAGGGCTCAGACGGACATGGCCTTGACTCAGAAAGATGTGCTTCTTTTCCTCAAGACACTAACGGAGCGGCTACCACAGGAACCGCACCAACCAGAGACAACGAGGAACACCTTCAATATTCCTGGCGCTGATGCCTCAGCAAGGCGCACCTTTTTATATGAAGAGAATCGTTCGGGGGCTCCAACGGAGAGGAATCAGCTGTCCGATTTTGTCATACGATAGGATTTGGAACGACTTCTTAGAAACCGAGGAAAAAGTGATTCTGCAGACATGCATCAACATCAACCCCCGTATCCTCCTGAAGTACAAAGAATTCCTCTCCCGAGAGGATACTCTTCTCCTCAATTCTCCTTAAATGACGGCATCGTTAATGCACGTGAACATGTTTCTCGATTTTTGGAATCCTTGGGAGAGCACGAATACAACCATGTTCTCGTTTGAGGGAGTTTTCAAAGTCACTTACCAGAAGAGCATACACCTGGTACAACAGCATTGCACCAAACAACATACCCAACTGGGCGACATGGTTACGGCTTTCTACAAGAAGTACTTCTTTGTGTCTGAGCAAATTACCTTCTCAAATTTAGGGAGGATGTTTCAATGAAACAGTGAACATCCAAATTATTATGTTAAAAGATTCAGGATTCAAGCGTTGGACTGTCACGACCCAAATGTGACCGAACAACAATTAGTAGATTCTTGCATCAATGGTATCGTTCCCATCTACCGTGCCTTACTGGAGAATCTGCGATTCCAGACGTTCTCTGAACTTCATGAGGGTTCTAAACGGTCGGCCACATCACCAGCATTGTTGGAAAGAACCAGGTCAGCCAAGGTTGAAGACGCACGCGAAACTCGAGGAAACAGACGTCTCATCAACAAGCAATATAACATTGGCCCCTCTGTGAGCGTGGTAAGTGAAATACGAAAAAGGAAGGCTCCAGCGACAGAACAACAATCCAAGCGCGCAACTCCATCACATTAGGCGACTCCACCGCGGAAGAATGCAGCTAAGGCTCCTGTGCAATATTAAGGAGCCGGAGAAAGGGCCTTAGATTTCCCGTTCCAAATCGAGGAAGTAATTGAACTCTTAGAGGCATGGATAGAAGATGATGCCATCAGATTACCCCCTACTAGGCGCCCACCAATTGAAGAAGAAACAGAAACTCCTAAGTATTGTCGCTACCACAGATTTGTCCATCACCCGACCAGTGGCTGCAATAAGTTAAAGCGTATTTTCAAAGAAAAGGTGGAGGAAGGGGAACTTCAATTAGGCAATGAGGGAGTTCACAGAGATCCTCTTCTAGTCAGGAGTTGCATGCTCTCTTGGGACTCTGTTCACAAAACTACGCCAGAACCCCAAACTCTTTCGGGAAGCGGTGCTGGAAAATACAACTGGGGACTGCTGACCACGGTTCATCTGAAGGGCGCCGATCTCGAAAACACATTGATTAACGCGGCCTCTGACTTCAACATCGTTACCATCAAAACTCTAAGAGCTGCGGGAATTTCGAAGCAGGAGGCTACACGTTCCCCAATCATGGTCGAAAATTTGGAAGGAGAAGCAATAGATGAATATGGCTACACTATTGGATTATGTGTTTTTAACCACTTCCTGGTATTTACTGAAACCACTGTTGTTGGTCTGTATCTTATTATGGTGTCGTGAGTCACAGTTGTTTTACGAGAAAAAATAAAACTCGTCTCTGTCACAGTAGTTTTTCTGGAAGGTATTTTTCTAAATAACTAGAATTTCTCTCTTTTTCTCATTTCTTTCGATTCCTCTCTCTCATTTTCCCCGTCTATCTGTTTCTTCCTCTTCTTCTCCATCTCTAACCTAAGAAATCCCAACTTGGAATTAGAGAAATCAGCAAACCCTTCTCCTGATTCTTTTACTGAAATTCCCCATCTCATTCTTCAGGTTTTAGATCTGAAA
>NW_020627707.1:5074511-5081423 GCF_003573695.1 Papaver somniferum | reverse complement strand
GAAAACACTCGAGACATCAAACATGTCACAAACTGGGGGATACTCATCAGGGTATTGGTCTGGCGGTTTACAGCGTGCGGCGTGCAATGCGCCCGTTACAAGAAAGTGTCATGAAGTAGGACAATTAGTGGTGGTGAAAAGTAACGGTGTAAACAATTCATTACCTTCACCATGGAAGCGTAATGACTGACGGTTACACGAATTCACTTCCCTCATCATGGAAGCATAACTTCTGACGGTTACACGTTACTCTATTCTTCCACCACTCAATCGTTTCCACTTCCTACGAGACTAGGGTATGTTTCAATATGACTTGTATAAATAGGCTTCACATATTTTCACCAAACAACAAGTTTTGGTCGGCAACAACACAATATCTAGAAATCACCTGGTAGCTTTCCATTCTGCTAGACGGTTCTGCTTTCTGATACAAGTCATAAATAACCCCACCTTTAGAATCAACGATTGTGGTCTCAACACTCTCTTCGCTTCCCTCCCTAAGACCAACCATTCTCCTTCACCTTGTGACTGAAGCAAGCCTGGAACGGCCATTTCTTGATTTAGGCCAGGATTGTACAGATTGATCTCTCGAATCAAAAGTACTCCCGTGCAGTACATTGTTTAGGGTCTAGACTCGTTTCTCATCCACACACCCAAAATTACCAAAACCAGCAGAAACGGTTTTCACCCACAAACAATTTCCGATCACAGTGGGAGATTAATCTCTCGGTTGCAATACCATTTTCCAAATTCCAATTTCATTTTTTCAATCCCAATTTCAAGATGGTAGAGCTCGGGTCCGGGTCAGCAACAAACCTTGAAAACACTAGCGCTGAAATTATTCTCGGTACTAGCGTTCCTTATAATAGTGTTAATACGCCACCTGTCAACGCCAGCAACGCGGAGAATGTTCCTTCAGGCATTGCACCTTCGGTTACCAGAGCCAGAGCCACTGCCGCGGAAAATGTTCCTTTAAGTATTACACCTCCAGTCACCAGAGCCAGGGCCAAGAGCCGCTGCTACTCCATCAATACGAGAGACTAGGGGAGCCAGACTGAGACGATCCCATATTATCATTGCTGATTTGATGGAAACACATGAAGTTATTGCTAGGGCTCAGACGGACATGGCCTTGACTCAGAAAGATGTGCTTCTTTTCCTCAAGACACTAACGGAGCGGCTACCACAGGAACCGCACCAACCAGAGACAACGAGGAACACCTTCAATATTCCTGGCGCTGATGCCTCAGCAAGGCGCACCTTTTTATATGAAGAGAATCGTTCGGGGGCTCCAACGGAGAGGAATCAGCTGTCCGATTTTGTCATACGATAGGATTTGGAACGACTTCTTAGAAACCGAGGAAAAAGTGATTCTGCAGACATGCATCAACATCAACCCCCGTATCCTCCTGAAGTACAAAGAATTCCTCTCCCGAGAGGATACTCTTCTCCTCAATTCTCCTTAAATGACGGCATCGTTAATGCACGTGAACATGTTTCTCGATTTTTGGAATCCTTGGGAGAGCACGAATACAACCATGTTCTCGTTTGAGGGAGTTTTCAAAGTCACTTACCAGAAGAGCATACACCTGGTACAACAGCATTGCACCAAACAACATACCCAACTGGGCGACATGGTTACGGCTTTCTACAAGAAGTACTTCTTTGTGTCTGAGCAAATTACCTTCTCAAATTTAGGGAGGATGTTTCAATGAAACAGTGAACATCCAAATTATTATGTTAAAAGATTCAGGATTCAAGCGTTGGACTGTCACGACCCAAATGTGACCGAACAACAATTAGTAGATTCTTGCATCAATGGTATCGTTCCCATCTACCGTGCCTTACTGGAGAATCTGCGATTCCAGACGTTCTCTGAACTTCATGAGGGTTCTAAACGGTCGGCCACATCACCAGCATTGTTGGAAAGAACCAGGTCAGCCAAGGTTGAAGACGCACGCGAAACTCGAGGAAACAGACGTCTCATCAACAAGCAATATAACATTGGCCCCTCTGTGAGCGTGGTAAGTGAAATACGAAAAAGGAAGGCTCCAGCGACAGAACAACAATCCAAGCGCGCAACTCCATCACATTAGGCGACTCCACCGCGGAAGAATGCAGCTAAGGCTCCTGTGCAATATTAAGGAGCCGGAGAAAGGGCCTTAGATTTCCCGTTCCAAATCGAGGAAGTAATTGAACTCTTAGAGGCATGGATAGAAGATGATGCCATCAGATTACCCCCTACTAGGCGCCCACCAATTGAAGAAGAAACAGAAACTCCTAAGTATTGTCGCTACCACAGATTTGTCCATCACCCGACCAGTGGCTGCAATAAGTTAAAGCGTATTTTCAAAGAAAAGGTGGAGGAAGGGGAACTTCAATTAGGCAATGAGGGAGTTCACAGAGATCCTCTTCTAGTCAGGAGTTGCATGCTCTCTTGGGACTCTGTTCACAAAACTACGCCAGAACCCCAAACTCTTTCGGGAAGCGGTGCTGGAAAATACAACTGGGGACTGCTGACCACGGTTCATCTGAAGGGCGCCGATCTCGAAAACACATTGATTAACGCGGCCTCTGACTTCAACATCGTTACCATCAAAACTGTAAGAGCTGCGGGAATTTCGAAGCAGGAGGCTACACGTTCCCCAATCATGGTCGAAAATTTGGAAGGAGAAGCAATAGATGAATATGGCTACACTATTGGATTATGTGTTTTTAACCACTTCCTGGTATTTACTGAAACCACTGTTGTTGGTCTGTATCTTATTATGGTGTCGTGAGTCACAGTTGTTTTACGAGAAAAAATAAAACTCGTCTCTGTCACAGTAGTTTTTCTGGAAGGTATTTTTCTAAATAACTAGAATTTCTCTCTTTTTCTCATTTCTTTCGATTCCTCTCTCTCATTTTCCCCGTCTATCTGTTTCTTCCTCTTCTTCTCCATCTCTAACCTAAGAAATCCCAACTTGGAATTAGAGAAATCAGCAAACCCTTCTCCTGATTCTTTTACTGAAATTCCCCATCTCATTCTTCAGGTTTTAGATCTGAAATTCCAACTGCATCAAGTAAAGATATGATTAATCTTCAAGTTTTAGATCTGAAATTCCAACTGCATCAAGTAAAGATGTGATTTTACTGCTTTGATAAGGTTTTATAAATCTATTTTCATTACCAATTTAATTTTCTGTTATTTTTTCAATTTAGTAATTATGTTTTCTGTATAAGACTTTCAGGTGCAGGTGGAGTTCTTAATCAACAATTCTCATTTTCAAATTTCATCAGGTAAATGGTTTTTACAAATTGGATTTTCTATTTTTTTTTTCAATTTCTTTGATGTTAGGGTTTAATTATTTTGTGTTTATTTGATGTAGAAGACTTTCAAGATAAGTTGGATCTACATGTATAACATCTCTATCACTTCTATCTGATTTGATTTGTAATTATTAATATTGGGTATCTATTCCCAGTTAGAATTTTCATTTTAATTTTTATTTTAATTTTTGTTCTTTTAAGTTAAGGTTTCACGTCTTTATTGAGTATTGGTCGCGATGTTATGTCTTATTAAGGTTTTGGGGTTGGTCTTGTTTGGAGAAATATTTGAAGATCGGTTTTTCTAAATCCCAAAACTTTTCAACTTGAATGTCCCTATAAATTCCTACTTTTTATGTTTCTAAGTTTGCATCTGTAACAAGAAAAGTAGTAGCCAATAAGTCTTGTTTTTGTGTATTCTGTACTCGATAATAGTCATGAACTATGTACTTTATTTACGTCCTAATAGCTTTATATACTCATTTGTTTAAACTTTAAACCTTCACTCAGATTGTTATCAAGTGCTGGCCATTTTTAGGCATTGGCGAGTCTTCTAAGTCAATTTCTTTAACCTACTACAATTGATTTTTAACGCATTGAACTGATTTATAATTGTCATGTTCTTTAATTTTCTCTTTATGATTTTTTTTATGTGCTACAGGTCAACCCTCAATTTAAGTCGTCCTTGGGTATATAGCGGTTATATTTCGATCTCTATGATGTAGGATTGGGCGGGTGTCGGGGATGGTGAATGCAGCGATTTTTAATAGTAATGAGCAGGAAATGGAGATGATGGTGGTAGTATCTTTTTTTTTAGTATGGAGCAGGTACTAGATAGTGGTGGTAGATGAGGCTGGTACGAGTAATATGAACGGGTAGTACTATCGGTGATGGTGGTGGTGGTGACTTGTACTAGAAGTAGCACTGGTGGCGCTAGTGGTGATTTTTAGTAGTAGCAGTAGTACTGGTGAAGGTGTTGGCGGTGACTTGTAGTTGAAAAGGATGGTATCCTAGATGGCAGAGGTAGTGTCTTTGTAGTAGTATGTAAGGTGTATGAGATGGTGATGTAGTCAATTTTGTTGTAGTGGATATAGAGCTGGTACTGGAGATGGTGGAGGCGGAGACAGTGATTCATAGTAGTATGGGTGGGTGGATATGTACTGGAGATAGATACAATGAATATGTTTTGTACACTACCTGTCAATTAAATTATCTTGTGCTTTTGCAGGTAAAAACCTACGTCGTACATTTACAGGTAAAAACCTATGTAGACCCTTTATCTTATTCACTTTACTCATATTACTCTTAATAATCTTTCTTACTTGATTAGTTCCCACTGAACTTGAAGCTGCAACTCAAGATGAAGAAAAAACCATTAAGTTACTGAACTCAGTTGTTTGGTAAAACTCTATGTCAAGCTTATAAAGTATGTAATAGTGGTTTTAATTTCCAGCAGTTAATTACATAAAAATGATATTTACTTTACGTCCTTGAACAGATCTGAGGATGATAAAGAAATGTTGAGCTTCTTGAAGGTTATGTTTGAAGATGATGGGACATCAACGACAAAGCTTCTCAGTCACCTTGGTTCCGTTGCACAGATTGGTGAAGTTGTAGAGAAACTCTCTATATCAGTGTATTTCCGCCATGATGAATAATGATCTCACGAGCCTCGTAACCACAAGCCATTGGAATCCTGGGAAAGAAACACATTTTCTCTCCTCTGCAATGTAAGTTTTTCAATTTTTCCGTCTTATTAATTATGTGCTTCCGTATATTTAGTCTATATACACCTCAACGGAGTCTGGAAAGTCGACTTTATCATTTATATACTAACTGTAACTCGCATAAAATCACCCCTGTTTTTGCATTTATTTTTATAACTTTACACTAGGACAGAGAAAGATCAGGTACAACAACTTGGTTGATATATTTTCCTGATACAATTTTGTCACCAAACTTCAAATTAATGGAGTCATCTTGTACAAGTGATATCACTGAAATGGTTGATATCATGGAAAAAAGTTTAAAGCCCTGGTTTAAGCTCGGGTGGCTGAGTCATTGTGATATGACTAGTTTAGAGTGCCCTGGCACCACCTAAATTTCCTTAAAAACACAATTGATACCGAGAGGTTTAGTTGTTTGTAACGTGTGAGACATTTTATTTTCGTCATCCGATAAAAGCAATCATGAGAATCACTCGCAAACCAACTAAATTTTTGTTCCTACTTTAACTCTACTAGGCTACTTCCTCCCTTGGTATGTGGTTTTGATCCAACTTTTTTTTTGTTTACGTTTTATAATAATTTGATTTGATGAACAATGTTCCTTTCAAAATTACTAGTGGTTGCTACTTGTTTGTTTAATATCTTTTAATTATAAAGTGACTTTTATGTTATTAGCCATATAAGATTCGAATATAAAAAAAAGGTTAGGAGAAATGATGACACTCGCACACTAGATTATACAATCGGCTATGACTACATAGGATCAAGATTAATCAAGGTGCAAGCTTTTTCCACAGGGCCCCACCAACCAAAAATTCTGGCTCCGTCAAGTTATAAGATCTGGAGGAAAAATGTACATGCAAAAGCTTTTAGATGTTGATATACTTTGATGAACTGAAATAACCCTTCTGGAACTAGGATGTCCATCATGTATCATATGTAGCTGTTAACGAAGTTTAGCAATCTTTGCTTTGATCTTTACTTTCTATGTCTATACGAAGGTTCAAATTTATTCTTAGATGTTATTGTCCTTCACTTAATCACTAAGTATGTCGTTTTCTTTACTGCTTGGCTGAGTTGATTTGTCCACTTCACCTTTTGTATAAAGGTATTGAACAGAGGATTGAATTTATTCTCTATACGGACTTTCATTTGCAAAGAGAAAATGGAACTTATGGATATGCAAAAACATTTTTTGGATATTTTCCCGCAAGTAAAGCCCTCCAACTGCAATTTTTTCGACATCATTGTCTACTTTATTGGAACTTCTTCTGAAAATAATTTCTAAGATCATTTCATACTTATTTTCTTTTGTTAGTTTTCTTCATGAAGACCATTTACTGTTTACGAACACTGATGTTTAAGAGTTAGCCTTAGTGGATTCATGTTAAAATTGTTACTTATCATATTTTGAACTATGTGTAGGTGTTGCAAACAACAAACACATTGCGTATGTACACTCTTACCATAATTGGGATAAAGAACCACATCATTTGGAGGTCTACATTGTTCTTCTGACAATTTGGATGTTGAAATTGAAAATCAGGTAACATAGTTTGTATTTTTATTTCTTAATTCTTGTTTATTTAGCTGTTTTTGTTGACCTACGTCATCCGTTAAATTTTTGTTTTTCTTATTCTCCAGAAACCAGTTGAACAGAAAGTATATTGTCAAAATTGGTAAATCCATGTTAACAAGATATCGAGAACAAAAAATATATCTTATGGAAGCATCTTGCACCTGAATTGAGCTAGTATGTCAGATAATGGGGTGGTGGTCTGTTGATGCAGTGGTGGTTCATCAGTTTGTAATTTTTTTGAGTTGTAAAATGGATTCCATGTTTAGTATTAGACTTGAGTGATTGTAATTTGTTGAAATT
>NW_020627707.1:5062228-5074501 GCF_003573695.1 Papaver somniferum | reverse complement strand
CGTCTTATTAATTATGTGCTTCCGTATATTTAGTCTATATACACCTCAACGGAGTCTGGAAAGTCGACTTTATCATTTATATACTAACTGTAACTCGCATAAAATCACCCCTGTTTTTGCATTTATTTTTATAACTTTACACTAGGACAGAGAAAGATCAGGTACAACAACTTGGTTGATATATTTTCCTGATACAATTTTGTCACCAAACTTCAAATTAATGGAGTCATCTTGTACAAGTGATATCACTGAAATGGTTGATATCATGGAAAAAAGTTTAAAGCCCTGGTTTAAGCTCGGGTGGCTGAGTCATTGTGATATGACTAGTTTAGAGTGCCCTGGCACCACCTAAATTTCCTTAAAAACACAATTGATACCGAGAGGTTTAGTTGTTTGTAACGTGTGAGACATTTTATTTTCGTCATCCGATAAAAGCAATCATGAGAATCACTCGCAAACCAACTAAATTTTTGTTCCTACTTTAACTCTACTAGGCTACTTCCTCCCTTGGTATGTGGTTTTGATCCAACTTTTTTTTTGTTTACGTTTTATAATAATTTGATTTGATGAACAATGTTCCTTTCAAAATTACTAGTGGTTGCTACTTGTTTGTTTAATATCTTTTAATTATAAAGTGACTTTTATGTTATTAGCCATATAAGATTCGAATATAAAAAAAAGGTTAGGAGAAATGATGACACTCGCACACTAGATTATACAATCGGCTATGACTACATAGGATCAAGATTAATCAAGGTGCAAGCTTTTTCCACAGGGCCCCACCAACCAAAAATTCTGGCTCCGTCAAGTTATAAGATCTGGAGGAAAAATGTACATGCAAAAGCTTTTAGATGTTGATATACTTTGATGAACTGAAATAACCCTTCTGGAACTAGGATGTCCATCATGTATCATATGTAGCTGTTAACGAAGTTTAGCAATCTTTGCTTTGATCTTTACTTTCTATGTCTATACGAAGGTTCAAATTTATTCTTAGATGTTATTGTCCTTCACTTAATCACTAAGTATGTCGTTTTCTTTACTGCTTGGCTGAGTTGATCTGTCCACTTCACCTTTTGTATAAAGGTATTGAACAGAGGATTGAATTTATTCTCTATACGGACTTTCATTTGCAAAGAGAAAATGGAACTTATGGATATGCAAAAACATTTTTTGGATATTTTCCCGCAAGTAAAGCCCTCCAACTGCAATTTTTTCGACATCATTGTCTACTTTATTGGAACTTCTTCTGAAAATAATTTCTAAGATCATTTCATACTTATTTTCTTTTGTTAGTTTTCTTCATGAAGACCATTTACTGTTTACGAACACTGATGTTTAAGAGTTAGCCTTAGTGGATTCATGTTAAAATTGTTACTTATCATATTTTGAATTATGTGTAGGTGTTGCAAACAACAAACACATTGCGTATGTACACTCTTACCATAATTGGGATAAAGAACCACATCATTTGGAGGTCTACATTGTTCTTCTGACAATTTGGATGTTGAAATTGAAAATCAGGTAACATAGTTTGTATTTTTATTTCTTAATTCTTGTTTATTTAGCTGTTTTTGTTGACCTACGTCATCCGTTAAATTTTTGTTTTTCTTATTCTCCAGAAACCAGTTGAACAGAAAGTATATTGTCAAAATTGGTAAATCCATGTTAACAAGATATCGAGAACAAAAAATATATCTTATGGAAGCATCTTGCACCTGAATTGAGCTAGTATGTCAGATAATGGGGTGGTGGTCTGTTGATGCAGTGGTGGTTCATCAGTTTGTAATTTTTTTGAGTTGTAAAATGGATTCCATGTTTAGTATTAGACTTGAGTGATTGTAATTTGTTGAAATTATAAAATGAGTTTAGTTATTAATATTATCTTCTTTTAGTTTCAGTTTCAGTTTTTTTTCCCACCATGTTTGATTCTAGCTCTAGATTCAGGTGAATCAGCTGAATCAAATCATTTTTTTTTGTAAATTATAATCAAAATAAACTACTGTTTCTACCAGAGATATCGGGTGACTGTTGAAAGAAGTGGTTATTTTAACGAATTAAACGTATGTGAGAAACAGTCATTTCGGAAAAAACCACTTCTAAAATACAGCTGATGGACACAGTCGTTTTTAGCGATATTCCCACTTGTATTGGCAGTGGTTTAACTTCGTTTATGTTGCTTTCATATCTTTGATTAAATGAATAAAACTTTCTGGAAGAGACCTAGCAAAACCCCTTTTGCGAAGAACCATTTCTGTTTATTGGATTTTCCCTTGCAAATTATCCAGGGCTTCTGTGGTATACCACGGAAGCCTTGGATAATTTGCAAGGGAAAATCCAATAAAAAGAAATGGTTCTTCGTAAAAGGGGTTTTGCTAGGTCTCTTCCAGAAAGTTTTATTCATTTAATCAAAGAAATGAATGCAATATAAATGAAGGAATGATACTCGGTGAGACATGGCTTCGGTCGCACAAAAAAAATAAATTAAAGTACCAAAAAACATCTATGAGCTACGAAAAGATTGTTTTTCTCTACGTAAGGAAATCATCAAAATGGGAAAACCAGTTGTCAATAACGCACACCATGGTCAATGACGCCCCCATCATAGCTTTTTCAAGCACTTTCCCCAGCACCTTTTCCGACAGCAAACATTCCATCTAGAAGCTATCTCAGCAGCAGCTTCAGCATCCCATCCAGAAGCTGTTTCAGCTTCAACATTCCATCTAGAAACCATTTCAGCAGCAGCTTCAACATTCCATCTGGAGGCCGTTTCAGCAGCAGCTTCAACATCCCATCCGGAATCCGCTTCAACAGCAGTTCCAGCATACATCCCCACAACTTCTCCAACGACTCCAACATATGCTTCTACCGCCTCACCATCCGCCTCGACAGCATCCTCAGTGGTCTCTTCGATTTCCTCAACAGCGGTTTCGACATCCACTTCAGAAGCTTCTCCAGTCTCGCAAATCGCAGCCTCTTGGGAATGCTCCGGTTCGTCCACCTCAGAATCGAGGATTACGATGCCATTATGGACAGGGTAATTAAACTGGCTCTCGTCTAGAAGTTTCTTGGACTCAGTCCTTCGTCGTTTCAATCGAGAGACGAATCGTTCAGCCCTGACACTGGGTTGTGGAGAAGCTTCATCACGTTGATATTTCCCGACTTGCTGGGATACTTCATCACGTCTCCACTTCTCCTCCATGTCAATCAAAGCCATGAAATCCTGGGCACACACCCTCACGATGCGTATATGGGTGAGGGACATGCCTTGTATAATCTGGCCGGCTGCATGAAACAAAGGGTTGATTTGGTTTAATATCTCCTCATGTGAAGAAAACCTGGGTTCGTCGAATTCAAAAATTTTCTCCGAAGAGTCATAGGTATGATCATCACCAGAAGATCCCATTGTGCACTACAATTTTTTCTTTTTTTTTACATTATGTCTGCATCAGCAATCTACATGATGAAGAACACGAAATGGAGAACTACGAGAAAAGACACGAGACGATACCTGTGAAGAAGATGGGTGCAATTCTATGATGATCTATACGGAAGATAGAATAGTTGGCTCACCTGGACTGCTGATGGAAAGAGGCTTTCCGCTACAGAGATAAAACTAATGATACGAAAATAAAAGGGTGGAAAACTCCTTTTATATACATTGTATTTTGAAGCTTGAGTAGAAAAAGGCTTCTTCTTTCGGGTCATGCACGCCATTCTGTGACCTAGCCAAAGGAGCGCCTTCTTCACCGCTCAAAGCAGAGCAATCGCCGCCCGCTCCACAGCCTAGCAAGTAACCCCGTGACTCCAACACTCCGTGATTAAATCCGCACTATCTCTGCCCATTCTGCGAAAAACGCCGGCTCCATCTTCATTGTTTGGTAGCCAAAGTTCAAAGTGTTGTTTCCACCATTCCACGAACATCACCAAAGCGGCGCCATCTTAGTCGTTCGAAGAAGCGCCATCTCCACCAGACAAGGAGGCGCCATCCTGGCCGTTCAAAGCAGCGCCATCTCCATACGTTCCGTGACCTAGCTAGCTAGATCCATTCACCAATTCACGGACCAAATTGCAGTGCCATCTCTGCCAATCAATAGCCAAAGTTGTAGCGCTGATGCCAATACCCCATGGACAAGCCTAATTTATGCAAGACCACCAATACAGGGATCACAGATTCCTCATGCCTTCCGCTAAAGGTTAGTTGAATTTCCTCGGAAATCTCTTCACGTCTTGTCCTTTCGATTTTACTCTTGTCTGTCACCATCTCATGCTTACCCCGCAACAACGCCGTTGTTACGAGCTAAGCAGGAGACTTAATGTTGATGGTGGTTTTTAGCTTAGGGTTGAAATCGTAAAACATTGCATCTGATGTGACGTCACTCTGTAAGGAAACAGTGCCATGAGTGCTAACCTCTCCACCGGCCTATTTATTGAGCCGTTCAATATACTTACATGAAATTTATCCAGACTGGCGAATGTAGCAACCATCCCAGATGTTCTGTAAATTTCGGCGCCTCACCTATATTCACTTAATATAAGTTCCTTTGAATTCCTTCTATGCTATGTTCTCCGGATGAACCCTTAATGTTGATATGGCATGACGATTTGTGTTCACTCGCAGCAGAGTAGCAAGAATTTCTAAATATCAAGGATAAGGTCTTTGCATAAGGTGTTCAATCAGAAAAAGCATGCTGCTCTCTGGCAATGAAGTTAAAAGAACTCTGTGTCAACACATAAAATTCAATCAATTTCCCTGACTAACTTGCAAAAGTTAGGGTTTTGCGCCTCGCGCAGTATATCATACCTTGCTTGTCGAAATTAAACCTAGGTAAACTAGGTCATTAATCCGCCATGGATTAGCAGGTGCAAAACCTTGCACAGAATCAGAAAACAGGGAGCCGCAGCAGCAAAGGGAGGTGTAGCCATGTCTTTGGCCAACTGGGGCCACTTGCCATTGGCCACGCCCCTTATTAAACCGGCCCTATTTCTCTCTACCAATCGTGTCGCCTCAAATTAACCTCGCGCACATAAGTTTTGGCTGGGACCATACTTGCCGACCCCACTTCCCATCGGTTAATCAGGTCGCTCTAAATCCGCCACACTCTACCAGAAGTGTATCCTCGCCCATGTTTGGCCGACCCTCTTTTAATTGACCAATCAGGTCGCTCTAAAGCCGCCACACTTTCACCAGAAGTGTAGCCGCGCCTTATGTTTGGCCTGCCCCTTTCCTTGGCCAATCGAGTCACTCTGAACTTACCACCATACATTAAAGGCCAAATGCAGGATGTCGCGCCACCATACTGGCAAGCCAAACGCGCCTTACCACAACAACATATTGATCGACATGCCAACATGCCACTCCGCCGCGTAGCATGCCACTTTAGCCTTGGCCACGCCGCCAAGCCATATTCTTACCACGACGCCAAATCCTAGCCTTGGCCACGCCGCCAAAGCCCTAATTCGTACCACGGCGCCAAATCCTAGCCTTGGCCACGCCGACAAGCCCTAATTCTTACCACATCGCCAAATCCTAGCCTTGGCCACGCCGCCAAGCCCTAATTCTTACCACGACGCCAAATCCTAGCCTTGGCCACGCCTCCAAGCCCTGATTCTTAGCACGACGCCAAATCCTAGCCTTGGCCACGCCGCCAAGCCCTAATTTTACAACGGCGCCGAATCCTAGCCTTGGCCACGCCGCCAAACCCTAATTTTGGCCCCATATCCAAATCTTAGCTTTGGCCATGCTACAGCGCCACAGGCGTGGCCATGCCACAACGCCACTGGCATTCCTCCATGCCACGACTACTAGCATGCAGCTATGCCACGGCTACTAGCATGTCGTTATGCCATGATTACTATCATTCCGCTATGCCACGGCTCCACCAGGCGCTACTATGCCAATGACGTCACTTAGCTATACAACAAGATGCGGCCATAATCAATGGCCACTCTTCCTCATGAGATGCAATCTCAACCATCGAAGTTATCCACTGAACTGATGGACTTGCGGAAAGCCCCGGGAAACCCTCTACGCCAGACGCCACTATGCTAATGGCGCCACTTTGCTACACAACAAAGATATAGCCATAATCAACGACTACCCTTCCTCATGAGATGTAATCTCAACCATTCAAGTTCGCCACCAAACTGACGGACTTGTGGGAAGTTTTAGGTGGCCAACCAAGGCCAGCCTAATAGCATCACATGCTATTTTCCTATGGAAAAGTCTCTTGACTTTGACTTGCCACACATAGCAACCTGCTACACGTTTTCCACGAAAACACTCGAGACATCAAACTTGTCACAAACTGGGGGATACTCATCAGGGTATTGGTCTGGCGGTTTACAGCGTGCGGCATGCAATGCGCCCCTTACAAGAAAGTGTCATGAAGTAGGACAATTAGTGTTGGTGAAAAGTAACGGTGTAAACAATTCATTACCTTCATCATGGAAGCGTAATGACTGACGGTTACACGAATTCACTTTCGTCATCATGGAAGCATAGCGTCTGACGGTTACACGTTACTCTATTCTTCCACCACTCAATCGTTTCCACTTCCTACAAGACCAGGGTACGTTTCAATATGACTTGTATAAATAGGCTTCACCTATTTTTACCAAACAACAAGTTTTGGTCGGCAACAACACAGTATCAAGAAATCACCTGGTAGCTTTCCATTCTGCTAGACGGTTCTACTTTCTGATACAATTTATAAACAACAACACCTTCAGAATCAACGATTCTGGTCTCAACACTCTCTTCGCTTCCCTCCCTAAGATCAACCATTCTCCTCCATCTTGTGACCGAAGCAAGCCTGGAACGACCATTTCTTGGTTTAGGTCAGGATTGTACATATTGATCACTCAAATTAAAAGTACTCCCCTACAGTACATTGTTTAGGGTCTAGACTCGTTTCTCATCCACACACCCAAAATTACCAAAACCAGCAGAAACGGTTTTCACCCACAAACAGCTACATATTGGGCCAGATTGCTACTTGAACCACCATTTGGATCTAGTTCAAGTATGATATTCATCCAACCAACTCAGTATACATGATAACCGAATTCGGTGTCCGGTCAATGTCAAAGTCAACGACCATTCAATAGTCAAAGTCAACGTCCGGTCAACCATTGGTCAACTGGCAAAGCCATGTTGTCGGTCGCATTTCCATCCAAGTTTCCATCCATGTTTCCAGTCGGGTTTCCATCCAAGTTTTCATCCATGTTTCCATTCGTATTTTCAACAAAGTTTCCAGCCATGCTACCAGCCAAGTTGTCAACCGCGCTGCCATCCATATTTCAGCCATGTCGCCAATCGTATTGTCATCCAGCCTCCATCCATGTTGCCAGCCATCCAGTCTCCAATCATGTTTCCCGTCAGGGGAGTCTGTCAGTCAAAGATCGACAGTCGCAGTCAACATCAAAAAGTCAACCATGTCAGTCAAAGTCAAGGTCATTGGTCAAACCCGCTAATCCATGACAGTTTGGCCCGTATCCACTGATCAAGTGCTAGAATCCGCCAGGAAGGTTTAGAAGTTTCTAGATTGATTGTTGACCAAGTCGCTGCAGAGAAAATTTGGGAACACTCCAGATGTCTTCCTGGCCAAGTTACTTGCAGAGGAGGTTTATCTTGAAATTAGGGTTTAACCCATGTATTAAACTGTATAAATAGATGGGAATCTCAGCTCTAAAGGGACACACGCTGATAAATGAAAATTCACCAGCAAACCCTAAAAGGGATCAGAAAACCATTCTAATCCATACATCAATAAAATATCTCTCCCTACGGGGATTCGTCCGTGGATGTAGGAAAACTTTCCGGACCACGTAAAATTTGTGTCTCTCATCTTTATGCTAGTTTTGTGTAAAACCCTAGTTTTCATCACCATCACCAAATCTATTGTGTTCTGTGCCTGGAAATTTTTCTTGGTACAAACAGTACCTAATTTCGGTTTTCATATCCAACTAATATCCAACCTATAATTCTGAAATCTCTTTTTAAAAAATATTTAATATTACTTTGCACTTAACTAATATAGCTTTTCAAGAGATATTTTTGATTGTTGGAAAATCAATAACATATAATTCAAAAATCTTAATTAAAAAATTCTCAATATTTCGGTTTGGGATCACCTTGAGCATCAAGGAATATCTTTGAACAATTAGAGATAAAAATTATGTATATGTTCGAATTATGTCGAAATCTAGAACTTCCCTATTTAGCAAACCCTAATTCCAAACTCACACAAAACTGTAAGTAATATGTGAAGGTTGAAAATCGGTTTTGCTGTAGGGACCGGTTCTACCTTGACTCCGAACATAGGTAGGGATCGGTTCTACCAAGTCTTCCAATATAGGTATATAGGTAGGGATCAGATCTACCACGACTCCCAACAAAATCTAGGATCGGTTCTACCAAGTCTCCCAATATAGGTAGGATCAGTTTTATAAAGACTCCCACCAAAAGCTACAATCGGTTCTACCATGTATCCCAAAGTAGGTACAAATAGGTTCTACCTTAACTCTCAACATAAGCTAAGATCGGTTTTACCCGAAATCCCACCTTAGGTTCCAAATGGTCATTCAATAGGTCTTCATAGAAAACCGGACCAAAACACCTATTGATTTCTTTTTCATTACGAAACAAGTTTCGTATATGTACTTCCTTTAAAATATGTAATGAAACATAGTTTCCTAGGATGAAATTACACATACATCCAATACACAATTAAGTAACGAGTTATATAGATTATGTCGATGTCGCATTTACGAAGTTTAAAAAATAAACGTTATACTTCGTAATTAAACTTTCTTCCTTGACACTTTGATCATAATAATATGACCAAGTCTAATACTGAAGCGATCATCTTCACATTCTTAAGGTCAAGTCGTTTAAGATTGAAAACATAACTTGAAAGTAACGATAGGAATGGAAACAAGTCAAGTCAATATTACTAACCTCAAGCGGAAGGATGATGTCTTCGTTGTAGTCGATTCATCTTCACATTTTTAAGGTCTTCAAGGTAATACTTGTATCTCAGCATTCCTAGACTTTCTAGTCTAACTTAAACAAAGTTGACTCTAGTAATTTTAATCAAGCGACTCTAATTGATTTTTGACAATATGACAACTAAACTTTACAAACCAACGCTTGGTGGGTTCAACCGTGCAATGTTATAACAAAAACACGTCATCCACAAAATGTAAAAAAAAATTTGACCGACAATTTTTTTTTTATTTCATCTATCTTTCGTACTTTTTCTCCTCTATTTCTTCTATTTTTTCTTGTTATTTCTGATTAAATTCTTTTCCATAAAGGGATGAATTTAAATACTTTTAACGAAATCCATGATCTTTTTGTAAACTGAAGATTTCAAATATTTGTTATTTGGAAAAAGAGAACCCTCAAAGCTTTACTTCATCTCAAAAAAACTTTAAAAAAAAAAGAAGAAAAGTAGATCTAAACTCCTGAATTAAATTGATTGATTTATCATTGGAAAATATGATCTTTCTAGGTCTATTTCATTGATATGGATTGGCGAATACAATACAGGTGTTTGAGATTTATCTAAACAAGGTATAAAACCAAAAACAGATTCGTCTATGATGAAAATTTAAAATCAATATCTGAGATAGGTTTAAGATCATATTTGATTTATTTGTTCAAAACAATATTTCCTTTTTAAACAACGTGCCATATGCAATTTGATCAATAACTTGATTTTCAATGTTGGATTTTGTGTTACTTGTATTGATAGCAAGCGTGTAAATAAAATTGTGGTGAAGGTGATGGTAATGGAGGTGCGATTCTCGTATGTAATGAAGAATTTTAAATTTTTGATCAAAATAAGTATGTGGTGTATAGAAGAATTATACAACCATTCACATTAGAGACGATGAAGAAGAAGAAAGAAGGAAAAGGAAATATAATAGAGAAAATGGAAAGTCTATGAAAATAAATTAAAGACATCACATGTCAGAGAAAGATAATGTATTTTTATCCACATCTTTTAGACACATGTACAAATTAACACGTCATTAGGGAGAGAGGGTAGGGTGGAGAATACCGTTTCCATAATCTTTAGCATTGGAAATACAAAAGTTAAAACTTAATACTCTAGATCTAATTTTTTTAACACACAAAAAATTTTTGTAAGTAAATTAACATTAGTACAAATAGTAAAAGAATTCAGATAATATGGAAGAATTTATGCATACAAGTAAGAGAAGCTTTCGCAAATTATGGAGGTTTCCGAGTAGTCTATGATAAAGTTCCAAATGAACTCCATGAAGAAATGCTTAAGGGATTAAAAGGATTGTTTGATCTTCCTGATGATACTAAAATGAAGAATTCTAGTTTCGTGCATCATGGTTACTTGGGCAATTTTGAAGGACGACCAATGTACGGAGTTTAGGAATTCACAATGCACCATCCTTGAACAGACTCAATCCTTCACGGACCTTCTGTGACCTGATGGAAACCCTGCTTCCTGGTAATGTTGAATTCTCACTCTCTTATTTTCATTATTCCTAAACTACGAACGTGTAACGTTTTTGTCACTTTAAATGTACTGGTAGGATTATGCAAAATATATAAGAATTATAAATCATTATTGATGTTATTGTATTGATATTCACATTGTTGTAGTCAAACATTGAACTCAATGATTAAAATGATGCAAGAACATGAAGGATTGGCGCGAAATATGATTTTCGAGAGCTTAGGAGTGAAGCATTATTATGATACTTACATCAAGTACAATGATTACTTATTCCGTGTAGTGAAGTACAACGCTCCATTCACTGATGATTGAACCTTGGTCTTTCTCCTCATACTGACTAAGATCTCCTTACCATTTTATATGAACACAGACAAGGAATTGAAATCCTCTACAAAGAAAGCCAATGGCTTCAAGTTGTACAACAACCCAAAATATTTGTAGTTATAGCGGGCAAAACCCTCATGGCATGTTTCTTATTTTTGCTCCCATTAACATGATACTTATATGTGATAACTCACTATGTGACTTTCAAAAACTAAAGGGAGTAAAGTGCATACTGACTACTAATAGTTTTTACTTGTACAGGCTTGGAGCAATGGAAGGATTCATGCACCAAAACACAGAGTAATTGTGAAAGGAAAAATAGATAGATACCCTTATTGATTGTTTGCATGTCTGAAAGATGGAGTAATTGTTGAAACCCCGAAAGACTTAGTAGACAATGATCATCCTATGCCATATCGTTCTTTCAACTACAAAGATTATATTCAATATCTTATAGCCAGTTTCTACCTTGACTTTTCCCTCGATACCTTCATTGGTACAGGAGGAGGAACAATTTGATTACAGTGCATAAAACATTCTCTAACGTGTTTTATCACTGGTATTTTGTGATATGCGTTCACCATAACATATATTCATGCTTAAGAGTAATTTGTGATCAGATGATATTAAATTTTTTATTTTCAGCGTTTCTTACAAGAGGATCTTTTATTTTTTAATCTTTAGTATAGGATTGTTTGTCTTAAAAGACCACTTTTTGGCGTCCCAAAGCAAAATTGTCTGAGTGGATTAAATGAATACTTGACCGACGATTGATTTCATTAATTGATAACCGACTTTGTGAAAAAAAATTCAACTTGACGTCAATTTGACTGGTGGCCGGACAGCGTGACAATAATATCTAGGATGTTAGATATTAGATTTAAATTGGCATTTAAGGAAGCTTATTAGGATGTTATATTTTATATTTAAATTTCATCAAAAGGCTTATTTCATTCAGAAAAGACTAGCAATATTGAACTCCTAGGTCTTGATTTCAATGCACAAGTCTTTGGAAAGAAACCAATATGGATCGTAAGAACAACAACATAAAATCTTTTAGCTAAAACCATACTTCAATGAAAAAAATAATACTCCCTTCGTCCCACTAATAAGTGACCTAATTACTTTTAGATTTTGTCCCACCATTAAGCGACCTCTATCACTAAACAAGGAGATATTTCTAAAATTATCCTTTAATTGATTATAACAAAATATGCATAATTTGATAGTCATGTTTATATTCGTTACGTAGGTGTTTTAAAATGCTTTTCAATGGTACGAAGTTTGCGAACATCCGTGGTGTAGTTTGAGAGATAAACCATTTCAAAATTTCACTATTTATTATTTATAAGGGTATAACTGTAAAAAAATGCTTAAAAATACTTTTCTCCTTACTTGCCTTAAAAATTGTGCAAACTTGAACTAGATCACTTAATAATGGGAC
>NW_020627707.1:5055611-5062218 GCF_003573695.1 Papaver somniferum | reverse complement strand
ACGGCGCCGAATCCTAGCCTTGGCCACGCCGCCAAACCCTAATTTTGGCCCCATATCCAAATCTTAGCTTTGGCCATGCTACAGCGCCACAGGCGTGGCCATGCCACAACGCCACTGGCATTCCTCCATGCCACGACTACTAGCATGCAGCTATGCCACGGCTACTAGCATGTCGTTATGCCATGATTACTATCATTCCGCTATGCCACGGCTCCACCAGGCGCTACTATGCCAATGACGTCACTTAGCTATACAACAAGATGCGGCCATAATCAATGGCCACTCTTCCTCATGAGATGCAATCTCAACCATCGAAGTTATCCACTGAACTGATGGACTTGCGGAAAGCCCCGGGAAACCCTCTACGCCAGACGCCACTATGCTAATGGCGCCACTTTGCTACACAACAAAGATATAGCCATAATCAACGACTACCCTTCCTCATGAGATGTAATCTCAACCATTCAAGTTCGCCACCAAACTGACGGACTTGTGGGAAGTTTTAGGTGGCCAACCAAGGCCAGCCTAATAGCATCACATGCTATTTTCCTATGGAAAAGTCTCTTGACTTTGACTTGCCACACATAGCAACCTGCTACACGTTTTCCACGAAAACACTCGAGACATCAAACTTGTCACAAACTGGGGGATACTCATCAGGGTATTGGTCTGGCGGTTTACAGCGTGCGGCATGCAATGCGCCCCTTACAAGAAAGTGTCATGAAGTAGGACAATTAGTGTTGGTGAAAAGTAACGGTGTAAACAATTCATTACCTTCATCATGGAAGCGTAATGACTGACGGTTACACGAATTCACTTTCGTCATCATGGAAGCATAGCGTCTGACGGTTACACGTTACTCTATTCTTCCACCACTCAATCGTTTCCACTTCCTACAAGACCAGGGTACGTTTCAATATGACTTGTATAAATAGGCTTCACCTATTTTTACCAAACAACAAGTTTTGGTCGGCAACAACACAGTATCAAGAAATCACCTGGTAGCTTTCCATTCTGCTAGACGGTTCTACTTTCTGATACAATTTATAAACAACAACACCTTCAGAATCAACGATTCTGGTCTCAACACTCTCTTCGCTTCCCTCCCTAAGATCAACCATTCTCCTCCATCTTGTGACCGAAGCAAGCCTGGAACGACCATTTCTTGGTTTAGGTCAGGATTGTACATATTGATCACTCAAATTAAAAGTACTCCCCTACAGTACATTGTTTAGGGTCTAGACTCGTTTCTCATCCACACACCCAAAATTACCAAAACCAGCAGAAACGGTTTTCACCCACAAACAGCTACATATTGGGCCAGATTGCTACTTGAACCACCATTTGGATCTAGTTCAAGTATGATATTCATCCAACCAACTCAGTATACATGATAACCGAATTCGGTGTCCGGTCAATGTCAAAGTCAACGACCATTCAATAGTCAAAGTCAACGTCCGGTCAACCATTGGTCAACTGGCAAAGCCATGTTGTCGGTCGCATTTCCATCCAAGTTTCCATCCATGTTTCCAGTCGGGTTTCCATCCAAGTTTTCATCCATGTTTCCATTCGTATTTTCAACAAAGTTTCCAGCCATGCTACCAGCCAAGTTGTCAACCGCGCTGCCATCCATATTTCAGCCATGTCGCCAATCGTATTGTCATCCAGCCTCCATCCATGTTGCCAGCCATCCAGTCTCCAATCATGTTTCCCGTCAGGGGAGTCTGTCAGTCAAAGATCGACAGTCGCAGTCAACATCAAAAAGTCAACCATGTCAGTCAAAGTCAAGGTCATTGGTCAAACCCGCTAATCCATGACAGTTTGGCCCGTATCCACTGATCAAGTGCTAGAATCCGCCAGGAAGGTTTAGAAGTTTCTAGATTGATTGTTGACCAAGTCGCTGCAGAGAAAATTTGGGAACACTCCAGATGTCTTCCTGGCCAAGTTACTTGCAGAGGAGGTTTATCTTGAAATTAGGGTTTAACCCATGTATTAAACTGTATAAATAGATGGGAATCTCAGCTCTAAAGGGACACACGCTGATAAATGAAAATTCACCAGCAAACCCTAAAAGGGATCAGAAAACCATTCTAATCCATACATCAATAAAATATCTCTCCCTACGGGGATTCGTCCGTGGATGTAGGAAAACTTTCCGGACCACGTAAAATTTGTGTCTCTCATCTTTATGCTAGTTTTGTGTAAAACCCTAGTTTTCATCACCATCACCAAATCTATTGTGTTCTGTGCCTGGAAATTTTTCTTGGTACAAACAGTACCTAATTTCGGTTTTCATATCCAACTAATATCCAACCTATAATTCTGAAATCTCTTTTTAAAAAATATTTAATATTACTTTGCACTTAACTAATATAGCTTTTCAAGAGATATTTTTGATTGTTGGAAAATCAATAACATATAATTCAAAAATCTTAATTAAAAAATTCTCAATATTTCGGTTTGGGATCACCTTGAGCATCAAGGAATATCTTTGAACAATTAGAGATAAAAATTATGTATATGTTCGAATTATGTCGAAATCTAGAACTTCCCTATTTAGCAAACCCTAATTCCAAACTCACACAAAACTGTAAGTAATATGTGAAGGTTGAAAATCGGTTTTGCTGTAGGGACCGGTTCTACCTTGACTCCGAACATAGGTAGGGATCGGTTCTACCAAGTCTTCCAATATAGGTATATAGGTAGGGATCAGATCTACCACGACTCCCAACAAAATCTAGGATCGGTTCTACCAAGTCTCCCAATATAGGTAGGATCAGTTTTATAAAGACTCCCACCAAAAGCTACAATCGGTTCTACCATGTATCCCAAAGTAGGTACAAATAGGTTCTACCTTAACTCTCAACATAAGCTAAGATCGGTTTTACCCGAAATCCCACCTTAGGTTCCAAATGGTCATTCAATAGGTCTTCATAGAAAACCGGACCAAAACACCTATTGATTTCTTTTTCATTACGAAACAAGTTTCGTATATGTACTTCCTTTAAAATATGTAATGAAACATAGTTTCCTAGGATGAAATTACACATACATCCAATACACAATTAAGTAACGAGTTATATAGATTATGTCGATGTCGCATTTACGAAGTTTAAAAAATAAACGTTATACTTCGTAATTAAACTTTCTTCCTTGACACTTTGATCATAATAATATGACCAAGTCTAATACTGAAGCGATCATCTTCACATTCTTAAGGTCAAGTCGTTTAAGATTGAAAACATAACTTGAAAGTAACGATAGGAATGGAAACAAGTCAAGTCAATATTACTAACCTCAAGCGGAAGGATGATGTCTTCGTTGTAGTCGATTCATCTTCACATTTTTAAGGTCTTCAAGGTAATACTTGTATCTCAGCATTCCTAGACTTTCTAGTCTAACTTAAACAAAGTTGACTCTAGTAATTTTAATCAAGCGACTCTAATTGATTTTTGACAATATGACAACTAAACTTTACAAACCAACGCTTGGTGGGTTCAACCGTGCAATGTTATAACAAAAACACGTCATCCACAAAATGTAAAAAAAAATTTGACCGACAATTTTTTTTTTATTTCATCTATCTTTCGTACTTTTTCTCCTCTATTTCTTCTATTTTTTCTTGTTATTTCTGATTAAATTCTTTTCCATAAAGGGATGAATTTAAATACTTTTAACGAAATCCATGATCTTTTTGTAAACTGAAGATTTCAAATATTTGTTATTTGGAAAAAGAGAACCCTCAAAGCTTTACTTCATCTCAAAAAAACTTTAAAAAAAAAAGAAGAAAAGTAGATCTAAACTCCTGAATTAAATTGATTGATTTATCATTGGAAAATATGATCTTTCTAGGTCTATTTCATTGATATGGATTGGCGAATACAATACAGGTGTTTGAGATTTATCTAAACAAGGTATAAAACCAAAAACAGATTCGTCTATGATGAAAATTTAAAATCAATATCTGAGATAGGTTTAAGATCATATTTGATTTATTTGTTCAAAACAATATTTCCTTTTTAAACAACGTGCCATATGCAATTTGATCAATAACTTGATTTTCAATGTTGGATTTTGTGTTACTTGTATTGATAGCAAGCGTGTAAATAAAATTGTGGTGAAGGTGATGGTAATGGAGGTGCGATTCTCGTATGTAATGAAGAATTTTAAATTTTTGATCAAAATAAGTATGTGGTGTATAGAAGAATTATACAACCATTCACATTAGAGACGATGAAGAAGAAGAAAGAAGGAAAAGGAAATATAATAGAGAAAATGGAAAGTCTATGAAAATAAATTAAAGACATCACATGTCAGAGAAAGATAATGTATTTTTATCCACATCTTTTAGACACATGTACAAATTAACACGTCATTAGGGAGAGAGGGTAGGGTGGAGAATACCGTTTCCATAATCTTTAGCATTGGAAATACAAAAGTTAAAACTTAATACTCTAGATCTAATTTTTTTAACACACAAAAAATTTTTGTAAGTAAATTAACATTAGTACAAATAGTAAAAGAATTCAGATAATATGGAAGAATTTATGCATACAAGTAAGAGAAGCTTTCGCAAATTATGGAGGTTTCCGAGTAGTCTATGATAAAGTTCCAAATGAACTCCATGAAGAAATGCTTAAGGGATTAAAAGGATTGTTTGATCTTCCTGATGATACTAAAATGAAGAATTCTAGTTTCGTGCATCATGGTTACTTGGGCAATTTTGAAGGACGACCAATGTACGGAGTTTAGGAATTCACAATGCACCATCCTTGAACAGACTCAATCCTTCACGGACCTTCTGTGACCTGATGGAAACCCTGCTTCCTGGTAATGTTGAATTCTCACTCTCTTATTTTCATTATTCCTAAACTACGAACGTGTAACGTTTTTGTCACTTTAAATGTACTGGTAGGATTATGCAAAATATATAAGAATTATAAATCATTATTGATGTTATTGTATTGATATTCACATTGTTGTAGTCAAACATTGAACTCAATGATTAAAATGATGCAAGAACATGAAGGATTGGCGCGAAATATGATTTTCGAGAGCTTAGGAGTGAAGCATTATTATGATACTTACATCAAGTACAATGATTACTTATTCCGTGTAGTGAAGTACAACGCTCCATTCACTGATGATTGAACCTTGGTCTTTCTCCTCATACTGACTAAGATCTCCTTACCATTTTATATGAACACAGACAAGGAATTGAAATCCTCTACAAAGAAAGCCAATGGCTTCAAGTTGTACGACAACCCAAAATATTTGTAGTTATAGCGGGCAAAACCCTCATGGCATGTTTCTTATTTTTGCTCCCATTAACATGATACTTATATGTGATAACTCACTATGTGACTTTCAAAAACTAAAGGGAGTAAAGTGCATACTGACTACTAATAGTTTTTACTTGTACAGGCTTGGAGCAATGGAAGGATTCATGCACCAAAACACAGAGTAATTGTGAAAGGAAAAATAGATAGATACCCTTATTGATTGTTTGCATGTCTGAAAGATGGAGTAATTGTTGAAACCCCGAAAGACTTAGTAGACAATGATCATCCTATGCCATATCGTTCTTTCAACTACAAAGATTATATTCAATATCTTATAGCCAGTTTCTACCTTGACTTTTCCCTCGATACCTTCATTGGTACAGGAGGAGGAACAATTTGATTACAGTGCATAAAACATTCTCTAACGTGTTTTATCACTGGTATTTTGTGATATGCGTTCACCATAACATATATTCATGCTTAAGAGTAATTTGTGATCAGATGATATTAAATTTTTTATTTTCAGCGTTTCTTACAAGAGGATCTTTTATTTTTTAATCTTTAGTATAGGATTGTTTGTCTTAAAAGACCACTTTTTGGCGTCCCAAAGCAAAATTGTCTGAGTGGATTAAATGAATACTTGACCGACGATTGATTTCATTAATTGATAACCGACTTTGTGAAAAAAAATTCAACTTGACGTCAATTTGACTGGTGGCCGGACAGCGTGACAATAATATCTAGGATGTTAGATATTAGATTTAAATTGGCATTTAAGGAAGCTTATTAGGATGTTATATTTTATATTTAAATTTCATCAAAAGGCTTATTTCATTCAGAAAAGACTAGCAATATTGAACTCCTAGGTCTTGATTTCAATGCACAAGTCTTTGGAAAGAAACCAATATGGATCGTAAGAACAACAACATAAAATCTTTTAGCTAAAACCATACTTCAATGAAAAAAATAATACTCCCTTCGTCCCACTAATAAGTGACCTAATTACTTTTAGATTTTGTCCCACCATTAAGCGACCTCTATCACTAAACAAGGAGATATTTCTAAAATTATCCTTTAATTGATTATAACAAAATATGCATAATTTGATAGTCATGTTTATATTCGTTACGTAGGTGTTTTAAAATGCTTTTCAATGGTACGAAGTTTGCGAACATCCGTGGTGTAGTTTGAGAGATAAACCATTTCAAAATTTCACTATTTATTATTTATAAGGGTATAACTGTAAAAAAATGCTTAAAAATACTTTTCTCCTTACTTGCCTTAAAAATTGTGCAAACTTGAACTAGATCACTTAATAATGGGAC